>NW_020864536.1:0-5087 GCF_003713205.1 Coffea eugenioides
ATTAAGCGGAGAAAATTTTATTTAAAAAGTATAAAAAGTAAGCCTTATTCTGACAAGAACGGACTGAGAGGGTCAGCTACCCAGCTAATTTTCATAAAAAAATACCGTTACGGTATAGGTAGATCTCGTTGTGAAAGACCTATTACTAGATAATTCATGGGTAGAGCCAAGGAGGATGAACTATACAAGTTACCAATAACGTTGATTAAATGAAGTAAAGGCTCCGGTGTATAGAAAAGACCTCACCGTTTACGAAGTCACCATAGAAACGATGGAATCCACTATTTCTTTATCTGCCTATTTACTTTGATTTTTTACACTTATAGCGCAGAATACAATTTCTTATTTTTTTCTTAATTTCGCCTAAAACAAAAAAAAGAAAAAATCGTGGTAGGGAAGGTTATAGCAGCCAAAGCCATTGGAATTTTTATGGTAGTATGAGAGCGCGATCAAAGGCAGGCACGTTATGATCATGGTATTCGCAGTCGGACTTATTCATGGAGTGCTGGGTGAGTCTGGGTGGAAATTGATGCACGCCGAGCACTTTCGAAAATCGCGCAGGATGTGGCGGTTCATGGCCAGTAGGTAACGAGCGTGGCGCGGGTACGGCACTTTGGAGAGGCTGACTCATCTATCACCGTTCTTTTTTTATTATGCCGTATATCCTTTACTCATATATTGAACATCACTTATTTAGAAAGTAACCCAAGAAATATTCAGCTATCTACGTATCATAAGAGTCAGTATGTTCAATTTATTGTGTTTCAAAATCTGCTCTAAACTCTTAAGCATGAATCCATAGAATTTAAAGTGTAATTGGACTCAGTCAACGAGGGCCGCAAGTTAGGTTAGCGTTGGCAGGTTACTAGAAAGAGCCCAGGGAACGGATCTGACCGTAGTTGAGGATTTGATGAATCCTTAAGACCATGAGGCTGCCTGACCGGTTTCGTGGGGACGGGTGGGATTGTGTGCGTGCGGGTACGGGTGTGTGTGAAGAGGGCGTAGGCTTTAGTAATCGGGTGAGTGATTCTGATGCTGATAGGCGTTGAGAGTTGGCAGACTATGTATCAGTGCGGATGATGGACCAGCTTGGCGACGGAACGACAGCGAGCAGTCGATCAGCGGGGTGATCTTTAATCGCCACGCTGCAGAGCTGATTGCGTATGCAGATGGATGCGGCCAATATAACAGAATTTTAATTGGAACCCGTAACGTTGTGGACCGTTTGACTAATCAATTCAACACTTAAGATTTAATCTGAATTGCCAATCTAGTATATTAGAACCCAGGGTTGAAAATAAACAAAAAATTGGACACAATATGGGTAAATAACTTAAGTACAATCTGGAAAATTTTCTAGGTTAAAACATTCCCCACCCAAAAATTAAAGTTGAATAAACTATTGCACCTGTTAATCAAATTGAAATGTGAGTGGCCACTCAAAAAGTGTTAAGAATGAATAGATTTAACCCAAATTCCAATGAATTTAAAATGAAATGAAAAACTTTAAAAATTTTTAGAATAATCAAAAATTCCCCAACAACATAAGAATGATACTTTGTATACTATGTTATTGGGTTTTGCATGGCCAAACTCCCCACCTGACCCAAATACATTAAAATGCACATTGCCTATAATAATAGTAACTGAAATTCAGCAAATTTGCATGCGGGGACATTTGATTGAATATTCTTCGTTTTCTGTCACAGATTGAGATGTTTTCAAAGGAAATATTTTTAACAAAAAATAGATATTTAACTGTAAGAAACAGTTGAAGCTTCTAAACTATAAGATTTTTAATAAAAACATTATAGACAATGAAACCGTGTAACCTTTTTGTTTTTTTTTTTGAGTTTTTTTTTAGGTGTTCTCAATTTCTCATAGCTCCAAGCCCACCCACGAGGCCACGACCCATAACTATTGCTGCTATTTCTCCTTCCGACTGCCAATTCCTTCTCCCTTTATCCTCTCCGGCCTCTTCCTTCCACCTCTTTTTCCCCCTTTCCCCTGTCTTTCTCCCCTCTCCCCCCTACTCCTTCAACCCCCCAGCAACCAAATTTGATCCTGATAGGATCTGTTATAGATCTCGTTACGCCCCAGGGCACAATCCGATCTGGTCATGATAATGGGTGGGAATGGAGTAGAGAGGAGTGGGAGAGGGAGAGAAAGAGGAAGAAGGAGCTAAGGGAGAGAGGAGGAAGGGGAGGGAGTGATAGAGGGTGTAGTAGTGGTAGTGAGCAATGGCAGTTAGGAGGAAGGGAAGGAAGCATTTAACCAAGTTAGTTTCTTGCTAAAATACCCCTATTTTTTCGTTAAAAATAGGAATGCAATGCGCTCTTGTGTTATAACTTTCTTATTCTTATTTTTCCTTCTTAATTTAGTTTCAAGAAGAATTTTCAAAAGATATGCAAACGGTCACTAAATTTTCTACAATCTTATTTAACCCATCGCACTATTATTTGTCTACAGAGTGATGAAAATGCTCCTGCAATTGACCAAGAAAAATAGATGCAATGGCGCAATGGTAACACTCTTTAAGAGTCTAGCGAGTCATTTGACACAAAAAAAGGGGCAAATTACACTTTATCTCCTGTGGTATAGCTAATTTTTACATAACTACAGTATAGTTTTAAAAACTATATATAAATCCATTATAGTTTAGATTAAAGTTTCAAAATGACGAAAATGATCATCCGTAACAGAACCTATAAAAATGTCAAAATTACTCTTGTTTAAAAATTAAAATGGTTGATATGACTAAAATATATAAACATAATATGTATGACATTCTGATCTCGTATGATTTTAAATTTTACTATATAACCACTTTATGATTTTCAATATATATACATAATTCCCTTGTGATTAATAAATAATTATCAACTTTACATAGGGGTATTTTTGATATATTAGTTGTTTTCATTGTGGATTACAAATTCCATTACTTTAACGCTTTAATTCAAACCATGAGAGACTATGTATAGTTTTTGAAACAATATGGAGATATGTAAGAAAATACTAAACCACAGAAGGGTAAAGTGTAATTTATCCAAAAAAAATTGAATAGCACACTAAATGAAGTTTTGAAAAAGTTTGGTGAGAGGTGTTGTACTTTACCCTTATATATACTAGTCTTCTAATATAATTTCTCTCAACCAGTTAATATACTCTTAGAAGACTGTTCATCTTTATCAAGTCTTCCTTGAAGCGCACATTTGGGAAATTTTTACTATTTTTTCGTTGTCACATAGCCCAGATCGATCATTTTATATCTCATTATTGCTATGTGAATAGTTTAAGAAATGAAGCATACGATGAAAACACATCAAGTACCAATGCAGTTGTTTTCAATGGTGCCCTCAATTAAACTTCAACTTTTGTTGATTGAGCTTTGGAGTTTTAAAAGATAAACATTTAATTAACAAAAGTAAAAGATGGTTGGTAAGCACATTTTGGATTGTGAACAGGCACATTACCAAATGGACAGCTGGTCGACTAATTACGTTCGGAATTTAAAAAACTGTGGAGGTCTATTTGATTCCCGCGAGTTAAATGTGGGAATCTGATGCGGTAGAAGCATGTAGAATGAATTTGTTTCACAAACGAAATTCATAAAAGAATAGAGGGTGGAATAACGTTCAAATTCCCAAACACGAATAAAAAATTAGCGAACAATGAGAGAAATCTCTTAACAATTGGAGCATCCGATCAAAATTTCATTAATAATTGATAAAAGGAGTAATAATTACAAACACCTAAATATGCTTATTTATAGGTTAGAAGTACTTGTCCCGTAAGTTTTTTGATAACTAAAAAACTCCTAATTAGAATAGGAAACGAACTGTTACTAAAACCTAAGAAAATACAATGGAAATAAGAAACTGCCAACGATGATGACCAGCGTCGGACATGGCACAAATCTTAGGACCGGTCATCTTCTGACACAATGTTCGGCGCCAGTGATGAAGCTGACCTTCATGCTGGACATGTTTGGAGGTCACCCACAAGCTTCTTTGGTCCGACAATATTTATTAGAATAATCTTACCAAAATTACATTAATAAACCATGAAATCTACCCTAATTTTGACTCTAATTAATTTATTTAGATGGGGATATACCTGGCAATTGGGCGGGTTTTTATTTAAATGGATTATACTCAACCCGTCCAATTTTAGATTGGGTTAATTTTGGATTGGGTCATATTGGGTCATCTCAAACCCATGACCCAAATATGACCCAATATATTAATTAATAAATTTTGATACATAAATTCTTTCAAATACATTTTACATACAAAATTTTTTTTTCACATTAATAAAACCATGAAATCTACCCTAATTTCGACTCTAATTAATTTATTTAGATGGGGATATACCTGGCAATTGAGCGGGTTTTTATTTAAATGGGTTATACTCAACCCGTCCAATTTTAGATTGGGTTAATTTTGGATTGGGTCATATTGGGTCATCTCAAACCCATAACCCAAATATGACCCAATATATTAATTAATAAATTTTGATACATAAATTCTTTCAAATACATTTTACATACAAAAATTGTTTTTCACACATTAAAACACTTTCACATATACAAGCACACACTCACTTCTTAAGTTCTTTAAAAATACATTATTTTTACACATTAAAATATACACTAATATACTTTCACAAATACACACACGTACTAACTGTTTAAATTATTTGGATGAACACATTATTTTTTATACAAGTAAAGATTTTCAAACTGGATAGTGGATATAACTTTGATCCAAACTAAGAGGCCGGAGCAACAATTTTAGTCCAAATTGGATATAGCACGAAAAAATGGTATACCAATATATGGTTTTTTAAGTATTATTACTTGATTTAGCATTAGCTGTACCAAACATATTTCTAGTCTCATAAAAGATCCAATCACGCCTTAATTAAACTGAAATTTTGATGAGAGAGATACAATTCTCAACCAATTAGTTCAAATATCACAGTCCAATTCATTTGAAAATACTTTGGAAAATTAAAGCAGCATTAAAACAGGTCCAATAACAACTCAAACATCCACCAGTCACCAATAAAGCACATTCTAATCA
>NW_020864537.1:0-22924 GCF_003713205.1 Coffea eugenioides
AAGTGACATGTGGCACCTCCATAAATGCCTTCCTATCTTTCTTTCCTCTCTCACATCAATCACTTCACACACTCCACTTATCTCTTAACACCCGACAAATTATACACAGTATCCGAAACTTAACCTTATTGGCCGAATTTTTCCGAACTTTTCGCACTAGTGGGTCCCACGTCCACTATTTACTCATAATTTTCTAAAATTTCTCCAATGCTAGAAAAATCATCTTAAAACTATAATTGCACATAAAATCCACTAAGAAAATATTTCTAAGCCAGAAAATGCAGAAAACATGCAATTAAAGGGAAATAAACCCTAGGAAAATATTAGGGTTTTACGGGTTCTCACACTCTCCCCTCCTTAAAAGAATTTCGTCCACGAAATTTCTCACCTTAATTCCCGAAAAGGTTTGGGTATTTCTTTCGCATCTCCTCTTCTATCTCCCAGGTAGCTTCCTCCACTCCGTGGTTTCTCCATAGCACTTTCACTAATGGAATCTTCTTGTTTCTGAGCTCCTTGACTTTTCGATCAAGTACTTGGACCGGTTTCTCTTCATAGGCCAGTGATTCATCTACTTCGATATCCTCTGGTTGCAATACATGGGATGGGTCAGGATGGTACTTCTTTAGCATCGAGACGTGAAATACATCGTGGATTCGAGATAGACTGGATGGCAGTTTCAATCGATACGCGACCGCTCCAACCCTCTGCAGGATCTTGTAGGGTCCGACGTACCGCGGTTGAAGTTTCTTTCCTTTACCTGCTGTGAGACTTCGTAAAGGTGTGATCTTAAGAAATACGCGGTCTCCAACTTCAAACTCCAAGTCTTTTCTTCGATTATCCGCGTAGCTCTTTTGGCGACTTTGGGCAGTTTGGATTCGTTGCCGTATCAACTTGACCTTCTCGTGTGCCTCTTCCATCCATGGAATAGTTGTCGGGTCCAGTGCTTTCTTTTCGCCAACCTCGTCCCAGTAGATCGGTGAGCGGCACTTACGTCCGTAGAGAGCTTCGTACGGAGCCATTTGAATTGACGAATGGAAGCTATTGTTGTACGCAAATTCTACCAAGGTCATGTGTTGACCCCAGTTGCCTCCAAAGTCCAGAATGCACGTTCGTAGCATGTCTTCGAGAGTCTGAATCGTCCGTTCTGACTGGCCATCCGTCTGAGGATGATAGGTCGTGCTCAAGTTGAGTTTCGTCCCCAGGGTTTCTTGAAATTTCTGCCAAAACCGTGATACAAATCGTGGATCCCGATCGGAAACAATACTCACAGGTACACCGTGTAGTCTTACAACCTCATCCATGTATAGTCGAGCCAACTTGTCCATTGAATACTTCATGTTCACCGGCAAGAAATGGGCCGACTTGGTTAATCGATCAACGATCACCCAAACGGCATCGTGTCCTCTTTGCGTCCTCGGTAAACCTGAAACGAAGTCCATGGTAATGTTTTCCCACTTCCACTCGGGTATCTCCAAGGGTTGTAACAGACCCGATGGTTTTTGATGCTCTGCCTTCACTTGCTGGCAAATGAGACATTTTTGTACATATTGCGCGATTTCCTTCTTCATATTGTCCCACCAATAGGTTCCTTTCAGGTCTTGATACATCTTGCTGCTACCCGGATGGATTGTGTACTTAGATCTATGAGCTTCCTCCAAAATCTCCATTTTCATCGACTCCACATTCGGTACCACTATTCGGTTCCGATACTTCAAAATACCCTCATGACTCAAATTGAAGTCCGTTGTTTCTCCTTTTTCCACCTTCTCTCTCCATTTCTGTACCATCAAATCTTCTTTTTGTGCCTCTTTAATACGTTCCAGTAGAGTGGAGGTAACTCTAATATTGCCAAATATCACCTTATGGCTCCCTAGACAGGGTTTCCACTCGCACACTGATTCTAGCAAACCCCACTCCTTAATCATTAGCCCTGCTACTTGCACCTTACGACTCAAGGCATCTGCTACCACATTTGCCTTTCCCGGATGGTAATTGATCGTACAGTCGTAATCTTCCAGGAATTCCATCCATCGCCGTTGTCTCATATTCAGTTCCTTCTGGGAGAAGAGGTACCTAAGACTCTTGTGATCCGAAAACACTTCAAAGGTCACCCCGTATAGGTAATGCCTCCACTTTTTCAGAGCAAACACCACTGCAGCTAATTCCAGATCATGAGTCGGGTAGTTCTGCTCGTGAAGCTTCAATTTTCTAGAGGCGAAAGCAATCACATTCCGGTTCTGCATCAAAACACACCCCAGGCCTTCTCGCGACGCATCCGCATAAACTTCAAACCCATCCACTCCATTTGGCAAGACCAGCACTGGAGCCATGGTCAGTCTTTTCTTTAATTCCTGAAAACTTGTTTCGCATCGGCCGTTCCAGATAAACTGGCCATGCTTCTTTGTCAAGTCAGTTAAAGGTCCTGCCAATTTGGAAAAATCTTTAATAAACCGTCGGTAGTACCCAGCTAGCCCTAGAAAGCTGCGAATCTCCGTGGGAGTTTCTGGCCTTTTCCAATTTGTCACGGCCTCAACCTTCGCTGGATCCACCGAAATACCTTCGTGGGAGATCACGTGCCCTAGAAACGCTACTCTCTCCAACCAGAACGCGCATTTACTAAACTTGGCATACAGCTGATGTTCCCTCAATGTCTGCAACACCATTCTCAAATGCTTCTCATGCTCCTCGCGTGACTTGGAGTAGACTAAAATGTCGTCAATGAACACCACGACAAATCGGTCCAGGTAGGGTTTAAAAACCCTATGCATTAAGTCCATGAAGGCGGCGGGAGCATTAGTCAGTCCAAAGGGCATAACGGCGAACTCGTAATGCCCGTATCTTGAATTGAAAGCAGTTTTCGGAATGTCCTCCTTCCTAATCAACAACTGGTAGTATCCCTGTCGGAGGTCCAACTTCGAGAAGACCACTGCTCCTTGCAGCTGGTCAAACAACTCGTCGATGTGAGGCAGTGGATACTTGTTCTTGATCGTAACGTTGTTCAACCCCCTATAATCAATACACATCCTCAACGTTCCGTCCTTTTTCTTCACAAATAGGACCGGAGCTCCCCAAGGAGACTCACTCTCGTGAATGAATCCCCGCTCTAAAAGGTCTTGCAGTTGCAACTTAAGCTCTTTAAGTTCTGCAGGCGCCATTCGGTAAGGGGTTTTCGAGATAGGTGCGGTTCCAGGTAACAGATCTATTCGGAATTCTATCTCTCTTTCCGGAGGTAAGGCCACTAACTCATCAGGAAACACATCCGGAAAGTCCCTCACTATGACTACATCTTCTACCTTTAACTTATCCGTAGGGGTATTAATTAGAAAGGCCAAATATCCTTGCGCCCCTCTACTTATCAGTTTCCTAGCTCGAATGCCCGAAATGAGAGCAGATGAGGCTAACCTACCCCTTATATCTAACCTTAAGGTTGCCTCGCCAGGAATGCGAAATTCAACTATTTTCGTTTTACAGTCCAGTTGGGCGTTATATTTGGCTAACCAGTCCATACCTAGAATCACATCGTACCCCTTAATGGATAAGCTAATCAGGTCTCCTAAAAATCTCCTCTCTCCTACCCATACATCGCAATCCTTATAAACCATACTAGTCACCAACCGTTGATTCCCCGTAGGTGTACTAACCTCTAAGGCATATGGTAAGCTAGCAGGTTTTATATCGATGCCACACATGAAATCAGGGTTAACAAACGAATGAGTGGCACCAGGATCAATTAAAACTTTGGCAAAGCGGTGGAAAATAGGGATCGTACCTTCCACCACCTCGGAAGAATCTGGGACCTGATGGGGTTCTAAGGAATAAACCCTAGCTGGCACCTTAGGTTTGGACCCGTCTCCCTTGGCTGGTCCAGTGTTAGTCCTCGGCGGTAGCTGACTCCCCTTTCCATCTTGTTTCAGGACCGGACATGTAGCCAGCTGATGGTCCGCACTTCCACACCGCAGACATTTCCCCAGTTTCCTCCAGCAATTGTCCTCGGTGTGGTTTGTCTTTCCACAGTGCCCACAGGGACCACGAGGTGCCGAAGCCGAGCCACTCTGGGTGTTCCCCCTTTGTCCTCGCCCAGCTTGGCCGCCCCTGAACGGAGTCCCTCTGCCTGATCCCGATTGTCGACCACCTCCTGATCCTCGTCCAAACTTCGAGGGAGTACTCTTCTCTCTTTGTCCAGATGTACTCCCAGGAAAACCACGCTTCTTGGCCTGGAAGTTTCGGACCTGAAGCCGTGCACTCTCGACCCGTTGGGCTTTTTCCATTGCCTCGCTAAAAGTAGTGATTTGAGCCGCTGCGAGATCTTTCTGGATCTCCACGTTCAAGCCCTGAATAAAGCGCCTCACGCGTCGTTGTTCGGTCATAATTAGTTCAGGCGCGAATTTGGACAGGCGGGTAAACTGGCTCTCGTACTCCGCCACAGTCTGAGCCCCTTGCCGGAGCCGGATAAACTCGTCCTCCTTCCTTTCCTGGACTAGAGGAGGGAAAAACTTAGCATTAAATTCTCGGATGAAGTTCACCCAAGTCCTCTGTGTCTGCTCCCGCTCCCATTTCTGCCTAATTACGTTCCACCAGGAACGGGCAGCCCCCTCGAGTTGGAACACGGCAAAAGTCACCTGCCGTTCGTCCGGATAGTGTAAGGCCGCGAATATGTCTACCATCTTCTCCAACCATTTCTCGGCCACGTCAGGGTCGGGTCCCCCAACAAACTTCGGCGGAGAAAACTTTTGAAAACGTTCTAGAGCTCTATCTTCGCTCTCATTATGATGGCCAGGGTTTCCGGGGTTTCCAGGGTTAGGGTTTGGGTTCTGGCCCTGTTGTTGCACTACTTGTGCAAGTAGGTTGGTCATTTGCTGCATAGCAGCAGCTATTTGAGCATTGGGGTCTATTTGGGGTTCAGGAATTGGGCCAGTAGAAGCTTCCCCAGTTTCTCTAACCGGTGTGGGTTGTCTAATACCGCGCCCACGCCCCCGACCACTTCGTGTACCTTCCATGAGTTCACTCGGTCTAGGCAAAAGTACTAAACCAAAGCAGTAATAAAGCAAGTAAGTAACACATAAACTTGAACATTAACACACAGTTATACGTCGCAAACATGAGCACAAACACACATATATACAAGCCAAACAGTTATACAAGCAGTCAGTCAAGTACGGCCAAAGCACGTACGTACACAAAAGTTCCACCTGAGGATAGGCCTATCAAAAGAGATTTACACGTAGCCAACTCTACATCCAAAACGGTTAGCTAAGGCTCTATCCCTATCCCTATGTACATTCAAAACCACCACTATCCAAAAGGTGCCCTAAGATCAAGGCCTAATCAGTCGCTGGGGTCTGGGACCCAAGCGATGGGGTAGACTCCTCCCCAGGGTCGGCCTCCGCACACGAGGCCTCATCACTAGACTCCTCGAGTCCGTCGTCGCATAGGTTAAGGATCGCCTCAGCACGACCCCTGACCTTACGAGCTCGCTTGAGCTCTCGCTCTCGAGCCTCCTTTAATTGAGCGCAAAGGTCGTCCACTCGATCTTCGGCCTCAAGTACGTCGTACTCTAACTCTTTAATTCTCGCAGCTTGCTTATCATTAGTTGCCCTATCCTGAATAGCATCGACCTCCAGTCGAGCATTCTCTCTTGCCAACCCCTTGCGCTCTTTATCTAGCGCAAACACTAGAGTGTTCGGGTAAGCATATCTCTCCTTACACGGGCACCGTCGAAGACGGTTAGACGGGCTCCAACGAATGACGGCCCCTCCCGGCCGTATCTGATAGGGGATCACAGGAAGTACTTTACGAGGTCTAGCCCCCGAAGGACTAGCACTAGTGTCACCCTGTTCGGCCATCCTACATCACAAGAACATGTAGTTATCAAAATAAGCTTAAAGGCCAAAAGCAACAATCCGTAAGGCAAACAATCCGATAACACCCAGGCTAATTCAAACCTAGGCTCTGATACCACCTGTGACAGCCCCACCTTCCCCTAGGGCGAACCAAAGGGGTTAGCGGACTGCCTGCCCAGCTCTCGCCAGGACTACGGTACAGTTAACGTCGTTCTATAACGTTCCGGAACATACCATTGCGCGCAAACAAGTCAGAAAACACAAAATAAAAAAAAAACGAAAATTGAAAACCGAAATGAATAGTGCTGGACACGCCAGAATCCGGTCGGAATCTGGCCGGATTAGCGGCCGGATTCTTGGCCGGATACTGTCCAGTGAGCATCTCGAATTTTTCCAAAAGTTCCACCCAATCCGGCCGGCAATCCGGCCAATATTCCGGCCGGATTGTCTGGCCGGATACCGGCCAGTGAGCAACTGGCCGGATTTCCAATTTTTCTCAGGCAATCCGGCCTTCAATCCGGCCAGTTTCTGGCCGGATTCCTGGCCGGATTCAGGCCAGTGAGCTTTTGCCAAATTTTTTTTTTCTTGCCGTTTGAAAGCCGATTCGCTCCGAAGTTCATCCAAACATCAATTCAACATATAAACACATATATACAATGGAAATCATCATTTACATCCATAATGGCATGCCAACCATTCATTAAGGAGTACACATTCGATTTGCCTATCAAAAGGAAATGAACCCGTTACATTAGGGTTTCACTTCGAGAGCTATACAAAAGACATTTTACAAGCTCAGTATGGCAAATGACTATCCAGTCCATTTTCAAAAGCAATTATATCCCTGTAAGGAAAACAAATAACACGGAATGAGCCAAAGCCCAGTGGTATACCACCAAATAACAATCAAAGTCATATAAGAATGGACCTTCATTTAAAGTGCACAAATAAGCAATGAAGCAAAATGGAAAAGGATACGGTCGGCTCTCAAGAGCCCATTTCCACGCTTGTAATCTTGAACCAATCTCATTGACTCTCCGTCAATGTTAAAATACCAAACCGTAGACAACTCTTTACTTCCATTCCTTCCACCCAACATACCCCAACCGGGCCCGCACTCCATTTCAGTAGCTTTTGGTAATACTCGAGTTTACCGGAATCAAGGGTCTCATTACCACAAGGTTCCCCAGTACAGTCCCCGTGGCAATTCAATCTTCACGACCAAGCCCTCGCCGGCTCGATCCAATTGACTACCAAACGGGGTTGAGCTCAGTAATGCAGTATGGCCGTTGGACATCGTCCAAACAACCTCAATTCAGTTTCCATGAAATGGAATTCACTAACCAATATATCAAGTTCAGTAATGCAATAAAACGGTAACCAATCAGTGACAATCTCAAAAGAGGTGAGGGCGGTCAAGTACACCCTCACCTAGATCAATTTCAATATCCAAGTAAGCCATTCAGGCATCACATAACATTTAACAAAGCCACATAGTAACAATTTAGTGAGTGGTATACTCACCAAGTGAGAAAATGGTGTTTCATACACCGTGATCACCAAGACTCCGTGAGCTACCGTCACGCCCTAGAATCACACAACAAATGCAATGAGACTCGAGAACGAGTCATCAAACAATACTAAACACAACCCCAATAGGGTTTCACATGCATAAGTAGGCATGAAAGCAAACCAGAAATTAATATATGGCCTTAACTGAAGCCTCGATAGAAAAACCGTGTTTGAGCTTAGAATGCGGTAATGGCGTAAATTTCACTACGGTTATCGGTTGGGGGTGTAAGACACACCGTTTCGAAGCTATGAAACAGGGCTACAACAATGTGGAAGGGCACTCAATCCAGTTCTTAGCACCACTAGGTCAAAAATGCCAAAAACTATACCAGAATTCCCAAAACAGGTTTGCAAAAGACAGAAAACTGTAATCGGTATAACTCAGTCTATACAAGTCCAAATGCCAAAATTCCAAAGGCATATGTTAGCTAAGACATTCAGCTACATTTCATCAGAAGACATCAACTTCAAAATCCAAACCAAAACCAGTCAAAATGGCCAATCACTATCGCAGTTTTCGCATTCTGTCCAAAGCAGAACAGCTACAGTAATTTCGTCATAACTCATTCTACACTAATCCAAATGACCTGAAATTTTACAGGCATCTCCATCACATCAATACCTACAACTTTCATGTTTTGAGCAAAGTCTAATTCGGCCTCTAACCCAGTGATCAAAAACCGGACAGAATTGGGGAATTAAGAACCCTAACTTTTCAATTTCACACCAAATCCAAAATTAGTTGCATTTTCCTATCCAATACACCTCATAGAGTCATTATCAACCATTACAATTCATCATACAAGGCCACAACATATAATTCATATTAAACCAGAAAAATTCCCAATAAAATAAAAACTTCACCAAAACAAGCTAAACCAAGAGATAAACCACATTTTCAACCACTTAAGCCACTTCTAAGCATCATGTAACCATTATTGAAGGTAGTAGGGTGTTCAAGCAACACTTACCAAGAGATCAAGAGAGAGAGGGATGTAGGACACCTTTGCTCTTCCAACAAAGCTCACTACACAACTTACTAACACTAGAAGGAAAGTTTCTATGGAGTGAAATCTTGTTTAAGGGATTGATTGAGATGATTTGCTAGTAGAACTTGAAGATTGAAGGAGTTCTCCTTCTTGCAAGAGTGAGAGAGAGAGCCGGCCAAACAAGAGAGAAAAATGGTGATTTTTGGTGAATTTTTGGATATTTACTTAGTTGGGTCAAAAGTCAAAAAAAAATGTCAAAAGGTGAATAGTGTTTCATAAGTCACAACCAATGAGAAAGTGACATGTGGCACCTCCATAAATGCCTTCCTATCTTTCTTTCCTCTCTCACATCAATCACTTCACACACTCCACTTATCTCTTAACACCCGACAAATTATACACAGTATCCGAAACTTAACCTTATTGGCCGAATTTTTCCGAACTTTTCGCACTAGTGGGTCCCACGTCCACTATTTACTCATAATTTTCTAAAATTTCTCCAATGCTAGAAAAATCATCTTAAAACTATAATTGCACATAAAATCCACTAAGAAAATATTTCTAAGCCAGAAAATGCAGAAAACATGCAATTAAAGGGAAATAAACCCTAGGAAAATATTAGGGTTTTACGGGTTCTCACAGTTTCCCGTTTCGAGTGCTCCAACGAGTCAATGACAACGCCTACAAATTGGAGTTACCTGGGGAGTACAATGTTAGCGCGACTTTTAATGTCGCAGACTTGAGCCCATTTCTTGGCGAGGAGAATCTAGATTTGAGGACAAATCCTTCTCAAGTGGGGGACTGATGTGTGCACGGGCCTTAGCCCAAGTAATGATCCAGTTCGAGTTCCATTGGGCCCAGTCTCACTTGCACAGACCAAGCGCTTCAAAGAGTCCCTTCAAGCTCTTGTGCGAAATGTTCAAGACCAACAAGGAGTCCATCGGGGATATTGAAGGCTTGGAAGGTGATAATCAAGTTGTCTACACAATGATCCAAGCCCACGAAGAGAACCCGTGAAGAGTTGAGTGGACCCCCATGTGGGGATGGTCGACTAGGCCCTAGACTTTAGTGTTAGGTTCAATTGTTTAGAGTTGGATCAGATTATTTTATTTGAGTCATGGGCCGGCCCATCTTGTCCAAGGAGTGGCCGACCCTCCTTAGCTAGTTTCTTAGGGTTTCATTAGCCCCTTAGCCTATATATAGGCTCACTTTGTACGGTTAACGGGTACACAAGTTTATAATAAAATTCTGATTTGTTTCTCTTCAAATTATTGAGAGCAATCGAACCTTAACTTGCTTGGCAAGGGTTCTTGATCAATCTCGCGAATGTCCATGATTGTTCTACCGACCTATCCACTAGAGTATTCACCTCAATTGAAATTGTCGTTCTACCACCTTCAATCAATTCGTGTGGTCCGTTTTGTTTTAGGTCCCGCAACCCAAGCGTTGGACAACCTCGCTAGATCCTTGGGCAAACGTGCTACGTGTCTCAAAACGTGTTGATCGAGGAGCGTATCAGCTTCTTTGTCTTCTTGTACATCGGCCCTAAGCATAAGGATCTCCATCTCTTTGTGATACTCATTAACATTCCTAGTGCCTTGTGTAAGAGTTTGTAACCGTTGGTACAAATCTCTATAACAGTGGCTCGGCACAAATTGGGTTCTCATCATGCCCTTCAACTCGGTCCAAGACATGATTTCTGGTAGCCTACTCCTTTGTCGTGATTTAGTAAGCTGGTCCCACCACACAACGGCATATTCACTAAACTCAATCACAGCCAACTTCACCTTTTGCTCATCCATGTAGTCTTGACAAGCAAAAATCATCTCAACCTTCGATTCTCATTCCAAATATGCCTCCGGATCCGACCTTCCTTTAAATTTTGGAATTTTCATTTTGATGCTTTTGAAAGGATCGGAAGAACGTCCTCGAGTCCTTTGTTGAGACATAGGACGCCTAATGAGTTCCTCCTCATCATTTGAACTTTCGGACTCCATAATTTTGGACTTCCCGATGAGATGTACTTGGAGAGCTTTTGTTGCGATAAATCTCACTATGAATTGGTTCCAAGGCGTCATCCAACATCTTCTTGAACTTTGCCTCCAACGCCTCTGTCAACAATTTCACGTCAAATAGAGGGGTACTTGGTGGTGGATTACTCCGTCCTCCTTCTTGTGACATGATTGAATAGCCTGCAATTCAAGCAAAGACAACAAAAAAACAAATTGTGTGTCCTCACTTGCTCTCTCACGTGTATGCACTCGCGCTCATGTATTCACTCTAATTTTTTTTTGTCTTCAAATAATTCTTGCAATTATGTTCTCAAGGTCCTGCTTGCTTCACTTGAAGAAAGTAGAAAATTTCCCTGAAAAGTTCAACTAGCTTCGCACAAG
Source organism: Coffea eugenioides (assembly GCF_003713205.1). Lineage (NCBI taxonomy): Eukaryota > Viridiplantae > Streptophyta > Magnoliopsida > Gentianales > Rubiaceae > Coffea > Coffea eugenioides. The sequence continues at coordinate 10,795 of NW_020864537.1, forward strand.
AATCTACTCAAATGTGGCTCGTTATAAGCTGGAAATTTGAGGAGGTATAAGACGAAAATGACTCAAAAGAACTGAAAAAAATCTGCTGGAATTTGCTGGAAAAATGTGCATAGATGCACGACAAAAGGACTACTAGTTACGCAACACAAAAACTTGGCAAATGACTCTACACAAGAGCTGGAAATTTGGACACTACTCTGGCTGGAAATTACTGGAAAAATAAGCTAAACAACTGATTCAAGAAAGCTATAAAGATTTGACTCAAAAACAAATGCCTAAAGAGTGCACCAACACTTGTTCTTGTTGCAGCAATTTAGGAAATAATGGATAGTGGAAATTCTTGGATTATTCTGGAACTAATCCCCTTTTCCTATCCCAATAAGGATTTAACAAGCTATAAAAACGAAATTGAAGTAAATCTGGACAGCCTTATTCATGTTGGACTAAACTAGTCAAATCCAACTTGGAATTGGAGTAGGGTTGGTGGTTGTTTTGGTGCTCCTTTTTTTTTTGATGGTCAGCTTTTAGGAAGGCATTTATCACAATCAATGGTCAAATCTGAAAGCTTTCAAGAGTCAAATTTTGTGGCTTAGGAAGGCTGGCTTTCAAGAGTCAAATTTCATGGCTGAATGTTTTTCTTCTTATCAATGGTCAATTCTGGAGGCTTTCAAGAGTCAAATTTTGTGGCTGAATGTTCTTCTTCTTCCTTTGTTTTTATTTATTTTTAATCAGCCAAGAAGAGTCAAATTTCGTGGCTAAAATGTTCTTGATCAAGAAAGAAGATTGTTGTCGTGAAGACAAGGATTTTGGCAGTTGGAATTTTGCAGCCTTGTTGTTTACCAAGATTTGGTTCCCAAAACCTAGAAACTTCATGATTCTTTCAAGAATTCAAGATGTTAATTTCCAGAATTCAAGAAACATGAAATTGAAGATGATTTCCTCCCCAAACAATCCAAAATTTCACGATTTGATCAAGATAGATTTTGGTTGGCTTCAAAAATCCCAACTAAAGTTCCAAGAACTTCAAGATTGTGGTTTTAAACAATCAAGAACTTCAATGATATGTGCACGGATGGTGATGACCCCACGGATGGTGATGACCAAGTGAGAGTTCGAAGTGTCCAAGGTCAACAAGGGGTCTATAGGAACATTGAAGGCTTGGACGTGGCTAATCAAGTTGTCTACACATTGATCCAAACCCATGAGGCATTGATTGAGGGCCACACGTGTCCTTAAAAGGCTGGGCCGAATGTTAGCATTATTAGTCGTATGAGTTGTTAGTCGATTTTGATCATCATCGAGTCATTAGTTGTTAGCTGCCTTGTTAGTCATGTTTTAATTAATAGTTTATTAGTTATTGGAGTCAAATAATCGGCCCATTCATGTTCAAGAGTGGATCGAGTTCCTTTTCTAGTTTAGGTAGATGGGCCACCAATCCTTGACCAAAACGGATTAGGCTCATAGGTTTCTAACCTATAAAAAGGCTCCTCTTGTACGAGCAAAGGATTAGACATCATTGATAATAAAATTTTACTTTGTTTCTCTTCCAAAACCGAGAGTTACATCCTTACTTGCATGGCAAGGGTTCTCGAGCAATCTCGTGTGACGTTCTTGGTTGTTCATCCAGCCTATCTACTTGAGTAACCATCTCAATTAGAGTCGCTGTTCTACCACCTTCTACCAAGTTGAGTCGTCCATCTTGGTTCTAGGTTCCGCAATCCAAACGATTGATCATCCGTCTAGATCCTTGGGCAATCGTGCTACGTGTCTCGGAACAAGTTAACCGCACTTTTGTTGGCTTCAGAACTGGTTGAGGTATCCATTTCTCTTGTCCATCTAGTCATTCTAGGGTTTGTTATTTCCGCTGCATTGTTAAAAAAAAAAATATGCTGTCCGCACTTTTGTTCGTTTGCACGTCTTGCCCGTAGTGTCAAATCTGGCCGTCTTGTGCTTGCTCGTTGCTTTACCATTTAGTCGTGTGTTTGGTCAAAATTTCTGGCTGTAGTTGCTTACTTGTTGTGTCTCATAACCTGTCCGAAGTTTTGTGTTTCTCGTGTCACAAATCTGTCCGAAGTTTGGTCCTTCATTGGCATCAATTTCTGTCCATGTTTGCATTTTATCGTGAGCACTAAAATTCTGACCGTACGTGTGTTTTGTTGCGTTGAATTTTGTCCGTGCTTGTGTCTTGTCGTACGTCTTCAATTTTGCCATAGTTGCCTTTGCAAACCTGTCCGAATTTCAGTCACTAGGGTTTCATCGTGTTTTGGTGTCCTTGCTATCCGAAGTTTCTTTGTTGTCGTGGCTTGCTGTCCAAGTCTGTCCAACCTTGTTCGTGAGTTATCCAACTTGTTTACTTGGTTTTCAAATCTGAATTTTTGTGAAACTTGTTGGCAATTTGTGAATCTTGAGAGAACCTACAATAATCTTGAGTTTGTTGAATTTCTTGACCACAATCTTGAAGTTCTTGATAATCTCCTTGAAAGTTCTTGAAGGATCTTGAAGTTCTTGAAGGTGTCTTGTGCGATTGAATTGGCCGAACACAAATCTGGAAAAACAATAATCCATTCGGTCAAAGCTTTGTGTTGTATTTGTTTGTTACAAGTCAAAAAAAAGGGAACAAAACAGAAACGAAAAAAAAAAGAGAAGGAAGGATCGGTTGGCAAAACAAAACAAGAGAGAAAAAAAAGGAAGGCAATCGAATTGTGGGAAGGAAATTTCTGATTTGCGCAATACTACTTGGAGTAGAATTTGGAACCTTCTAAAAGTTGTTACAAGAAGGAAAGGGGGTTTTCCAAAAAGGTTTCCTAAACTAATCAAATTTGCGCAATCCTTCTTGGATAGAATTTGGAAGTTCCTAAAAGTCGTTACAAGAAGAAAAGGTTTTCCAAATGGTTTCCAAAACTAACTTGTTTCCAAATTCAATTAGGTAACTAAGTGGACAGCTTGGATAACTCTCCTTTTTCCAATTTACCAAGCCCAATCGAATTAGGAAACTAGGGTTTCTCATTTCCTTTTTCCATTCTCGTGTATTCCAAATATATCCGCCTTAGGAAATTGCCAAAATCATTGTGTCCAAATTGTTTCCAAATTGTGTCTTCATTCTTGGTTACTCTTGTGCGAAAGTTTGGTAAACAATTTTTGGATTTTGTACGGCATTTCTCTACTGCTCAAACAGGCAAAGTAAGGAATTTTGGTAAGATTATTTGAGTGCATTTGGAGTGATACATGAGAGTAGAGTGTACATACGTGAGCTTGTGTGTGGGAGGAAAATTTTTTCTCTGCTAACCGTCAATCATGCCTAATGGAGTTGCATCTTGCTCATACAATCAAGAATTCTTGGAGACTGAGCCTCTCAAAAGGAGCCTCTCGTGAGTTTTGTTCACTCCGGGAGGAGATGGTACGTTACCGTGCCTCGTGTGCATATGAAAGGTATAAACGTGATTGTGATGAGTATGAGAAGGAGCAAAGAAGTTTGCCCCGAGCATCTAAATCGAGGTCAACCTCAAGCAAACGAGATTTCATCTAAGAAGTGCCTTGACAATCAAGACAAGGAGTTTGAGAATTCTCGAATTGAGTCCAAGCCTCGTGAATCAAAGGATGATTTTCGAAGTCGGACTAAAGCATTGGTTGATTCTATGATGGAAAAAATTAGCCAAGTGTTGGATTCACACTTGGAGCAACTTAATCATGTGTCAACCAGTGCTAATAAAGGAAAATTTCATTCTAGTCCCTCGTTGATTGAAGAGCCACATATGAATGAGTTGTAGCCGAGCCATGAACATGAGCTAGACAATGAAAATCAAACCTCAAGTACAATGAGTGAACAATGGTCCGAGAAGAATGGAGTGGGAAAAGGCAAGGATAATTTGGCCTTAGTGAAGAGTAAAGAGGAGGAGTTGACCATGTTTGCCAAAGTTGAAAGTGCGAACATTTGGTTTGCTAACAGGCTGACATGTGTTTTGTTTAGTATTTCTTCTTTTGTGCATATTAAACAAGGTCAAGTAGAGAAGGTCATGGCATGTTCCATTCCGAAGTCACTTGGACACTTTGTGAGTTTCCATGGAGTTTGTCTTCTAGGAGCTAAATTTCTTTGGTATCAATTCATGGAACAATGTCAATGCAAACCTGTCCACACCATTGGTGGAAGGAATATCGAAGTGTCAAAGGGAGTTTTCGCATTTAAATCTTGTTCCACACCTTCTTACCATTTAGCTAATGATGTCCCATTGCTTCTTTATCCAATTTCTGGTTCGACACAAGCTGAAACTTATTTCATTTTTCTAGGTAGTATAGCTGTCCGAAAATTTTCAGCCTTGACCAAAGAATTGCAACCTGATTTCATGCTTGTTCCAGCTGCATGTTGCGAAGAAGGGCCGAACTATACCACCTTGTACAACCCGATTCAGGATTTCTCTAACTTCAATGAGCATAATTATGAAGATCCTTTTCTTGTGCACGTGACTAGTAAGCCATTGCATAGTTTTATACCTATGACTACTCACTATGTGATTTATTGTGTAGGTAACATCATGACAGTCCATGCTCGAAGGCTAATTAGAGAGTTTTGGGTTGCAACCTGGAATTCTCGCAAGCCTTATACACGTTCTTTCCTACCTTGGCGAATGTCCTTGTTTGAGAGCCCCTTGAGGCTGGCCAAACGGCATTTAACTTGGCTCGTGACCCTTCATTTCTTTCCAACGTGGTTGTCCTCTAAGCGTACCGTCAATTTGAGGCCAAATCGCTTTCAAGAGGAGGGGAATGATGCAAACATGAAGATCATCCTCCAAACTATTGAGTCAAATGAAGAGTGGCTGCAATTTGTTTCCCGTTTCGAGTGCTCCAACGAGTCAATGACAACGCCTACAAATTGGAGTTACCTGGGGAGTACAATGTTAGCGCGACTTTTAATGTCGCAGACTTGAGCCCATTTCTTGGCGAGGAGAATCTAGATTTGAGGACAAATCCTTCTCAAGTGGAGGGGACTGATGTGTGCACGGACCTTAGCCCAAGTAATGATCCAGTTCGAGTTCCATTGGGCCCAGTCACACGTGCACAGACCAAGCGCTTCAAAGAGTCCCTTCAAGCTCTTGTGCGAAATGTTCAAGACCAACAAGGAGTCCATCGGGGATATTGAAGGCTTGGAAGGTGATAATCAAGTTGTCTACACAATGATCCAAGCCCACGAAGAGAACCCGTGAAGAGTTGAGTGGACCCCCATGTGGGGATGGTCGACTAGGCCCTAGGCTTTAGTGTTAGGTTCAATTGTTTAGAGTTGGATTAGATTATTTTATTTGAGTCATGGGCCGGCCCATCTTGTCCAAGGAGTGGCCGACCCTCCTTAGCTAGTTTCTTAGGGTTTCATTAGCCCCTTAGCCTATATAAAGGCTCACTTTGTACGGTTAACGGGTACACAAGTTTTATAATAAAATTCTGATTTGTTTCTCTTCAAATTATTGAGAGCAATCGAACCTTAACTTGCTTGGCAAGGGTTCTTGAGCAATCTCGCGAATGTCCATGATTGTTCTACCGACCTATCCACTAGAGTATTCACCTCAATTGAAATTGTCGTTCTACCACCTTCAATCAATTCGTGTGGTCCGTTTTGTTTTAGGTCCCGCAACCCAAGCGTTGGACAACCTCGCTAGATCCTTGGGCAAACGTGCTACGTGTCTCAAAACGTGTTGATCGAGGAGCGTATCAGCTTCTTTGTCTTCTTGTACATCGGCCCTAAGCATAAGGATCTCCATCTCTTTGTGATACTCATTAACATTCCTAGTGCCTTGTGTAAGAGTTTGTAACCGTTGGTACAAATCTCTATAATAGTGGCTCGGCACAAATTGGGTTCTCATCATGCCCTTCAACTCGGTCCAAGACATGATTTCTGGTAGCCTACTCCTTCGTCGTGATTTAGTAAGCTGGTCCCACCACACAACGGCATATTCACTAAACTCAATCACAGCCAACTTCACCTTTTGCTCATCCATGTAGTCTTGACAAGCAAAAATCATCTCAACCTTCGATTCTCATTCCAAATATGCCTCCGGATCCGACCTTCCTTTAAATTTTGGAATTTTCATTTTGATGCTTTTGAAAGGATCGGAAGAACGTCCTCGAGTCCTTTGTTGAGACATAGGACGCCTAATGAGTTCCTCCTCACCATTTGAACTTTCGGACTCCATAATTTTGGACTTCCCGCTGAGATGTACTTGGAGAGCTTTTGTTGCGATAAATCTCACTATGAATTGGTTCCAAGGCGTCATCCAACATCTTCTTGAACTTTGCCTCCAACGCCTCTGTCAACAATTTCACGTCAAATAGAGGGGTACTTGGTGGTGGATTACTCCGTCCTCCTTCTTGTGACATGATTGAATAGCCTGCAATTCAAGCAAAGACAACAAAAAAACAAATTGTGTGTCCTCACTTGCTCTCTCACGTGTATGCACTCGCGCTCATGTATTCACTCTAATTTTTTTTTGTCTTCAAATAATTCTTGCAATTATGTTCTCAAGGTCCTGCTTGCTTCACTTGAAGAAAGTAGAAAATTTCCCTGAAAAGTTCAACTAGCTTCGCACAAGAATCTACTCAAATGTGGCTCGTTATAAGCTGGAAATTTGAGGAGGTATAAGACGAAAATGACTCAAAAGAACTGAAAAAAATCTGCTGGAATTTGCTGGAAAAATGTGCATAGATGCACGACAAAAGGACTACTAGTTACGCAACACAAAAACTTGGCAAATGACTCTACACAAGAGCTGGAAATTTGGACACTACTCTGGCTGGAAATTACTGGAAAAATAAGCTAAACAACTGATTCAAGAAAGCTATAAAGATTTGACTCAAAAACAAATGCCTAAAGAGTGCACCAACACTTGTTCTTGTTGCAGCAATTTAGGAAATAATGGATAGTGGAAATTCTTGGATTATTCTGGAACTAATCCCCTTTTCCTATCCCAATAAGGATTTAACAAGCTATAAAAACGAAATTGAAGTAAATCTGGACAGCCTTATTCATGTTGGACTAAACTAGTCAAATCCAACTTGGAATTGGAGTAGGGTTGGTGGTTGTTTTGGTGCTCCTTTTTTTTTTTGATGGTCAGCTTTTAGGAAGGCATTTATCACAATCAATGGTCAAATCTGAAAGCTTTCAAGAGTCAAATTTTGTGGCTTAGGAAGGCTGGCTTTCAAGAGTCAAATTTCATGGCTGAATGTTTTTCTTCTTATCAATGGTCAATTCTGGAGGCTTTCAAGAGTCAAATTTTGTGGCTGAATGTTCTTCTTCTTCCTTTGTTTTTATTTTTTTTTAATCAGCCAAGAAGAGTCAAATTTCGTGGCTAAAATGTTCTTGATCAAGAAAGAAGATTGTTGTGGTGAAGACAAGGATTTTGGCAGTTGGAATTTTGCAGCCTTGTTGTTTACCAAGATTTGGTTCCCAAAACCTAGAAACTTCATGATTCTTTCAAGAATTCAAGATGTTAATTTCCAGAATTCAAGAAACATGAAATTGAAGATGATTTCCTCCCCAAACAATCCAAGATTTCACGATTTGATCAAGATAGATTTTGGTTGGCTTCAAAAATCCCAACTAAAGTTCCAAGAACTTCAAGATTGTGGTTTTAAACAATCAAGAACTTCAATGATATGTGCACGGATGGTGATGACCCCACGGATGGTGATGACCAAGTGAGAGTTCGAAGTGTCCAAGGTCAACAAGGGGTCTATAGGAACATTGAAGGCTTGGACGTGGCTAATCAAGTTGTCTACACATTGATCCAAACCCATGAGGCATTGATTGAGGGCCACACGTGTCCTTAAAAGGCTGGGCCGAATGTTAGCATTATTAGTCGTATGAGTTGTTAGTCGATTTTGATCATCATCGAGTCATTAGTTGTTAGCTGCCTTGTTAGTCATGTTTTAATTAATAGTTTATTAGTTATTGGAGTCAAATAATCGGCCCATTCATGTTCAAGAGTGGATCGAGTTCCTTTTCTAGTTTAGGTAGATGGGCCACCAATCCTTGACCAAAACGGATTAGGCTCATAGGTTTCTAACCTATAAAAAGGCTCCTCTTGTACGAGCAAAGGATTAGACATCATTGATAATAAAATTTTACTTTGTTTCTCTTCCAAAACCGAGAGTTACATCCTTACTTGCATGGCAAGGGTTCTCGAGCAATCTCGTGTGACGTTCTTGGTTGTTCATCCAGCCTATCTACTTGAGTAACCATCTCAATTAGAGTCGCTGTTCTACCACCTTCTACCAAGTTGAGTCGTCCATCTTGGTTCTAGGTTCCGCAATCCAAACGATTGATCATCCGTCTAGATCCTTGGGCAATCGTGCTACGTGTCTCGGAACAAGTTAACCGCACTTTTGTTGGCTTCAGAACTGGTTGAGGTATCCATTTCTCTTGTCCATCTAGTCATTCTAGGGTTTGTTATTTCCGCTGCATTGTTAAAAAAAAATATATGCTGTCCGCACTTTTGTTCGTTTGCACGTCTTGCCCGTAGTGTCAAATCTGGCCGTCTTGTGCTTGCTCGTTGCTTTACCATTTAGTCGTGTGTTTGGTCAAAATTTCTGGCTGTAGTTGCTTACTTGTTGTGTCTCATAACCTGTCCGAAGTTTTGTGTTTCTCGTGTCACAAATCTGTCCGAAGTTTGGTCCTTCATTGGCATCAATTTCTGTCCATGTTTGCATTTTATCGTGAGCACTAAAATTCTGACCGTACGTGTGTTTTGTTGCGTTGAATTTTGTCCGTGCTTGTGTCTTGTCGTACGTCTTCAATTTTGCCATAGTTGCCTTTGCAAACCTGTCCGAATTTCAGTCACTAGGGTTTCATCGTGTTTTGGTGTCCTTGCTATCCGAAGTTTCTTTGTTGTCGTGGCTTGCTGTCCAAGTCTGTCCAACCTTGTTCGTGAGTTATCCAACTTGTTTACTTGGTTTTCAAATCTGAATTTTTGTGAAACTTGTTGGCAATTTGTGAATCTTGAGAGAACCTACAATAATCTTGAGTTTGTTGAATTTCTTGACCACAATCTTGAAGTTCTTGATAATCTCCTTGAAAGTTCTTGAAGGTGTCTTGTGCGATTGAATTGGCCGAACACAAATCTGGAAAAACAATAATCCATTCGGTCAAAGCTTTGTGTTGTATTTGTTTGTTACAAGTCAAAAAAAAAGGGAACAAAACAGAAACGAAAAAAAAAAGAGAAGGAAGGATCGGTTGGCAAAACAAAACAAGAGAGAAAAAAAAGGAAGGCAATCGAATTGTGGGAAGGAAATTTCTGATTTGCGCAATACTACTTGGAGTAGAATTTGGAACCTTCTAAAAGTTGTTACAAGAAGGAAAGGGGGTTTTCCAAAAAGGTTTCCTAAACTAATCAAATTTGCGCAATCCTTCTTGGATAGAATTTGGAAGTTCCTAAAAGTCGTTACAAGAAGAAAAGGTTTTCCAAATGGTTTCCAAAACTAACTTGTTTCCAAATTCAATTAGGTAACTAAGTGGACAGCTTGGATAACTCTCCTTTTTCCAATTTACCAAGCCCAATCGAATTAGGAAACTAGGGTTTCTTATTTCCTTTTTCCATTCTCGCGTATTCCAAATATATCCGCCTTAGGAAATTGCCAAAATCATTGTGTCCAAATTGTTTCCAAATTGTGTCTTCATTCTTGGTTACTCTTGTGCGAAAGTTTGGTAAACAATTTTTGGATTTTGTACGGCATTTCTCTACTGCTCAAACAGGCAAAGTAAGGAATTTTGGTAAGATTATTTGAGTGCATTTGGAGTGATACATGAGAGTAGAGTGTACATACGTGAGCTTGTGTGTGGGAGGAAAATTTTTTCTCTGCTAACCGTCAATCATGCCTAATGGAGTTGCATCTTGCTCATACAATCAAGAATTCTTGGAGACTGAGCCTCTCAAAAGGAGCCTCTCGTGAGTTTTGTTCACTCCGGGAGGAGATGGTACGTTACCGTGCCTCGTGTGCATATGAAAGGTATAAACGTGATTGTGATGAGTATGAGAAGGAGCAAAGAAGTTTGCCCCGAGCATCTAAATCGAGGTCAACCTCAAGCAAACGAGATTTCATCTAAGAAGTGCCTTGACAATCAAGACAAGGAGTTTGAGAATTCTCGAATTGAGTCCAAGCCTCGTGAATCAAAGGATGATTTTCGAAGTAGGACTAAAGCATTGGTTGATTCTATGATGGAAAAAATTAGCCAAGTGTTGGATTCACACTTGGAGCAACTTAATCATGTGTCAACCAGTGCTAATAAAGGAAAATTTCATTCTAGTCCCTCGTTGATTGAAGAGCCACATATGAATGAGTCGTAGCCGAGCCATGAACATGAGCTAGACAATGAAAATCAAACCTCAAGTACAATGAGTGAACAATGGTCCGAGAAGAATGGAGTGGGAAAAGGCAAGGATAATTTGGCCTTAGTGAAGAGTAAAGAGGAGGAGTTGACCATGTTTGCCAAAGTTGAAAGTGCGAACATTTGGTTTGCTAACAGGCTGACATGTGTTTTGTTTAGTATTTCTTCTTTTGTGCATATTAAACAAGGTCAAGTAGAGATGGTCATGGCATGTTCCATTCCGAAGTCACTTGGACACTTTGTGAGTTTCCATGGAGTTTGTCTTCTAGGAGCTAAATTTCTTTGGTATCAATTCATGGAACAATGTCAATGCAAACCTGTCCACACCATTGGTGGAAGGAATATCGAAGTGTCAAAGGGAGTTTTCGCATTTAAATCTTGTTCCACACCTTCTTACCATTTAGCTAACGATGTCCCATTGCTTCTTTATCCAATTTCTGGTTCGACACAAGCTGAAACTTATTTCATTTTTCTAGGTAGTATAGCTGTCCGAAAATTTTCAGCCTTGACCAAATAATTGCAACCTGATTTCATGCTTGTTCCAGCTGCATGTTGCGAAGAAGGGCCGAACTATACCACCTTGTACAACCCGATTCAGGATTTCTCTAACTTCAATGAGCATAATTATGAAGATCCTTTTCTTGTGCACGTGACTAGTAAGCCATTGCATAGTTTTATACCTACGACTACTCACTATGTGATTTATTGTGTAGGTAACATCATGACAGTCCATGCTCGAAGGCTAATTAGAGAGTTTTGGGTTGCAACCTGGAATTCTCGCAAGCCTTATACACGTTCTTTCCTACCTTGGCGAATGTCCTTGTTTGAGAGCCCCTTGAGGCTGGCCAAACGGCATTTAACTTGGCTCGTGACCCTTCATTTCTTTCCAACGTGGTTGTCCTCTAAGCGTACCGTCAATTTGAGGCCAAATCGCTTTCAAGAGGAGGGGAATGATGCAAACATGAAGATCATCCTCCAAACTATTGAGTCAAATGAAGAGTGGCTGCAATTTGTTTCCCGTTTCGAGTGCTCCAACGAGTCAATGACAACGCCTACAAATTGGAGTTACCTGGGGAGTACAATGTTAGCGCGACTTTTAATGTCGCAGACTTGAGCCCATTTCTTGGCGAGGAGAATCTAGATTTGAGGACAAATCCTTCTCAAGTGGAGGGGACTGATGTGTGCACGGACCTTAGCCCAAGTAATGATCCAGTTCGAGTTCCATTGGGCCCAGTCACACGTGCACAGACCAAGCGCTTCAAAGAGTCCCTTCAAGCTCTTGTGCGAAATGTTCAAGACCAACAAGGAGTCCATCGGGGATATTGAAGGCTTGGAAGGTGATAATCAAGTTGTCTACACAATGATCCAAGCCCACGAAGAGAACCCGTGAAGAGTTGAGTGGACCCCCATGTGGGGATGGTCGACTAGGCCCTAGGCTTTAGTGTTAGGTTCAATTGTTTAGAGTTGGATTAGATTATTTTATTTGAGTCATGGGCCGGCCCATCTTGTCCAAGGAGTGGCCGACCCTCCTTAGCTAGTTTCTTAGGGTTTCATTAGCCCCTTAGCCTATATAAAGGCTCACTTTGTACGGTTAACGGGTACACAAGTTTTATAATAAAATTCTGATTTGTTTCTCTTCAAATTATTGAGAGCAATCGAACCTTAACTTGCTTGGCAAGGGTTCTTGAGCAATCTCGCGAATGTCCATGATTGTTCTACCGACCTATCCACTAGAGTATTCACCTCAATTGAAATTGTCGTTCT
>NW_020864538.1:0-36935 GCF_003713205.1 Coffea eugenioides
AGAAATTTTACAATTCAAATTATACAGCAAGAGGTATATCTACACTTACTTTTGTTTTATGCCTCAGTGGGCTTGATTTTTTTTTATAGGATGGGAGATTCTATTTAAAAGACTCCATAATTTATCAGATTTTGTCTGTTCTTTCCCTTCTTTTTTTTTTGGCCTTCTAACAAAAAAAATGTAAATTTGAAGGCACTTAATCAGGTTGTACATTTTCCCATAAACTTATGACTTTGAGTGTGCTGATTTTCTTTTCTTTTATCTTTTCCTGTTATTTATTTAACATGTAATTGATGTTTAGACACAAAACGAGGGGAAAGGAAGGGAAAAACCTGATATAACTCACCATACATGTCCATATTCTAAGATAACAGGGGCTTTAATTGCCAAATTTGCTACAGAAAAGGTCTTCGTTCTAATTCAGCTTGCTGGAGCATAGAGAAGTTTCTTACCGTTGTTTGCTTTTCTTGCCAAGATGGTGGTCAAATTTCATTGTATTAATTTTCTTAAAGAGCATCAGTAGCATCAAAGACAACAGACATCTGTTATGTAGAGAACTGTTTTGCTCTAGATGACTGTAATTTGTTTTTGCAGAAATTAATGCTAATTATGAATGTCAGTTGTGTTAAAAGCTGGTGCTGGAGTTTAAAAAATTAATCAATTTGTTAAGTTCCAAGGATTGAAGATAAGTAGGTGAGAATTTATCATGTTGTTAAGCAGTACCTATTGAAATTTATACTTCTAAATTAGATCAGCTACCGTTGTACTTGTACACATCATTAGTTTTTGAATTTTTTTTATTCGTTATTCTATTTTGCAGCAGCAGACATGATCATAATAAGGGAATTTGTGATATATAAGCTTTGGAAAGAACACAGAACAGAAGGATGAACCCCACCTATTATGTTTTGGATAAATTTTTAATCCATTATTCTAAATATTAACTCTGAAATTGATCTCTTTAGACAAATTTAATGCCTCTTAATTTTATTTAGCTATTCTATTTTCTAGTTTGCTATCTTTTTAGTTGCATCTCTGTTCCTTAATTAACTTTAGATAAAATCGAATCCATTAGGAATGCTCGGGTCCATGGTGGTCAGATTAAGGATCCTTTGCAACAGGTGCTTTTTGGAATTAATTTACCTGAAGAATTAAGCTAGTGGGGCTGGTGAAGCATCACTGCAGCAAATCTTAGCAAATTGTTGCAGATTTGATGGCATGCTCCAGGTTTAGCCATGCTGAAACTGAACTTTAATGGAGCTGTATTTTATGAAGGATAGGAACAATATACAGTTAGTTCTGACAAGGGAATTACAACAAAGCCTCCTTGCCCAGACAACTAATTCCAAGCAAGCTAAAGCTTCCGCATGGACTGGAGAATCCACTAAAATCTTCTTGGATAACTTATGAATTGCCTGTTCGCAGGGATTGAAGATTACAAAACCAATGCCACCGCTGCCCAGACGGACTATCAAAAAAACTATCTGTTCGGTCTAGTCCCAGGAAATTGACCAACGAGAATAATAGAGTTCTCGGCAATTCAATAATGACAATAACAGAAGAATAAAAAGAGAGTACAAAAGAGAGAATACAAAATTTAGGAAATAATTTTTAAACTCAAAAGGTACCTAAAACTGAAAATACAAAAGAGCCTAATTAGCATTAAATGTTGAATGGCTCCAAGCTCATGACTTGTTCTTTTGGTTTGATACCTAACCAACTCCTCTCTAAAACTCTCTTGAATTGGTGTATATGGTACTTGGACCGGTACCTTTAGCACAATTAAATTTATTTAAATCTACTATATTTATAATCATCAAGAGGAGATATTTCTTTATAAAATTTTTGATGTGGGATAAAAAGACAAATTCAACAAATCACCCATCTTGGCGTGTATCTAATATCGACAAATAGCAAACAAATGGCAAACAAGCTTCACCTTCTCCATAAAAAGTCCCAACGGATCTCAACGAACTACCAAAATCCTAATAGACCCTAACGAGCCACCAACGAACCAGGATGCAAAAGACTCAATGGATCTCAACGGGTCAAAACTCACAAAAGGTTCAACATATCTTAACGGACTAAAAGACAAACATATTAATCTTGCTCCATCTTCTTCACAAAATTCTCAATGAGTTCCAACAGACCAAAGAGCTCTTCTTCAAAACCAAACTGAAGTCCCACAAAAAATTCTTTGTCTTCATTCTCTGTAGCGGTGCCCTAAATGATCCCACAATTCCCAAAAATGATCTACATATTCCCTTAAATAATAATGGTGATTGTATTTCTGATGAAAAATTTGATGCAAACCCAATACCTATTAGATATTTTTGATAATGGAATAGAATTTGACGATTTTGATTGGCACTATCCATCTCTTTAAAATGTTGTGATTCGATGTTATTTCTTATTAAAGAATTCGCATATTAATTAAAATAATTAAATGAAAGAATTACATATTATTAAGAAAGGTGGGTTTATGTCACTTTGTATAATTATAATCCAGTTACCTGCCATGATTGATATAAGACCTTAAGAGATGCTGAACATGAAAATATTTAATAACTAATAAATATGCAGAACTAAATAAAGCTTTACTAATCATTATAGAGAAACTCATTTAAATCCACCATGAATTCTTATGAAAGAATAACATATTTCCAAGAATGTCAAAATTTTATTAGTAAAGATCTAGCAGCTAATGCTAAAATAAATAAGGTAAGACAACTTACTGTTAAATATTCCTTTGAAGAAATAATATTAGAAGCATTAAATATATTATTAGATATTGAAAAGGTAAGACAACTTACTGTTAAATATTCCTCTGAAGAAATAAATTAGAAGCATTAAATATATTATTAGATATTGAAAAAAGAAACTTAGAAAAGATTGTTTCAAATCGAAATTTACATTTAGTAAGAACGCACACATGAATTTGGGTAACTACAAAATAATAGAACTTGAAAATTTAAAAATAGAGAAAGACCTATTTGTAATACAAAAACAATGTTATACATATATAAGATTTAAAGAAAGGAATTCAAAAAAATTAAAGAAAAACTAGAGAAAATAAATTCAGAAAAAAATTACTGAAAAAAAATATGACCGCTATAGAATACCTAACAAAGCATATTACTAAAATAAAATGAGTGAGTCTGAAAATAACTTTATTTATCTCTCAGATTCTGAAATAGAAAATATAGGTAATAAACTTAATAATTTGACGATAAATATAAAATTGTATATGAAACTAGAAATAAACCCAAATATAACTGATATACCTTCATCCAGTAGACCTGCCTCTTCATATGCTAGGCGTGAACTTGGTTTAGAAAAGTCTTTCATTTCATCATTAATGAATATAGCAAAACAAAAAGACTATTTAGACAAGGGATAATTGCAGAAACCTCCCCTGAGATTTCTGACATTTGCACTGACCTCCCCTCTAGGTTTAGAAATTGCATTCACCTCCCCTGAACAGTAACAATTTGTTGCAGAAACCTCCCTGACAGCTTGATGTCCCATTAAAAAATTATTTGTAGAAGTGAGATAAAACATTTCTTCCAATTTTGCCCTCATCTTGCTTGACAATTATTATTTGCTTGACAATTGCTTAACTAATTATCTAATTAGTTAATAGTTAAGCTAATTAACTATTAACTAATTAACTATTAACTAATTATCTAATTAATTAATTAACTAATTAACTAATTTCTATTTATCTAATTTACTAATTAACTAATTATCTAATTAACTAAAGCTGTTGTCTGTCTGAAACTAACAAACTATTTGCATGTTAAACTAATTAACTGCTTAACTAATTAACTAATTAACTAACTAACTGATTAACAGACTATTTGCATGTTAAACTATATGCAGTATGCATTACTTATTTAAAGTATCGGCTCTTTATGGGTATTTTATTTTCAAACATTTAATTTATGATAAAAACATCAATGTTTGTAAGTAAAATTCAAAAAGTGTTACAAAAAATATCAATATTCTTACTTTCAAATATTTAATATATGGCCCTATGCCCCTCCCTTTTTTCAAATATTTAATATTCTTACTTTCAAAAAGTATTACAGTAATATTCTTACAAAAAGGGAGGGGCATAGGGCCATATATTAAATATTTGAAAGTAAGAATATTGATATTTTTTGTAACACTTTTTGAATTTTACTTACAAATATTGATATTTTTATCATAAATTAAATGTTTGAAAGTAAAATCCCCATAAAGAGCCGATACTTTAAATAGGTAATGCGTACTGCATATAGTTTAACATGCAAATAGTCTGTTAATCAGTTAATTAGTTAATTAGTTAATTAGTTTAACATGCAAATAGTTTGTTAGTTTCAGACAAACAACAGTTTTAGTTAATTAGTTAATTAGATAATTAGTAAATTAGATAAATAGAAATTAGCTAATTAGTTAATTAATTAATTAGATAATTAGTTAGTTAATTAGTTAAGCAGTTAATTAGTTAATTAGTTTAACATGC
Organism: Coffea eugenioides; assembly: GCF_003713205.1. Taxonomy (NCBI): domain Eukaryota; kingdom Viridiplantae; phylum Streptophyta; class Magnoliopsida; order Gentianales; family Rubiaceae; genus Coffea; species Coffea eugenioides. The sequence continues at coordinate 4,508 of NW_020864538.1, forward strand.
AAATAATTTATTAGTTTCGGATAGACAACAGCTTTAGTTAATTAGATAAACAAAAATTAGTTAATTAATTAATTAGATAATTAGTTAGTTAGTTAGTTAAGCAGTTAATTAGTTTAACATGCAAATAGTTTGTTAGTTTCGGACAGACAACAGCTTTAGTTAATTAGATAATTATTTAATTAGTTAATTAGATAAATAGAAATTAGTTAATTAATTAATTAGTTAATTAGTTAATAGTTAATTAGATAATTAGTTAATAGTTAATTAGTCTAACTATGCAGAAATAGTTTGATTAGTTAATAACTATTAACAATTAGATAATTAGTTATTAGTTTAACTATGAAGAAATAGTTTGCTTCGTTAATTAGTTAATTAGATAATTAATTAATTAGATAATTAGTTAATTAGATAAAATAGAAATTAGTTAATTAGATAATTAGTTAATTAGTTAATTAATTTAACTATGCAGAAATAGTTTGATTAGTTTAATTTGTTTAACAAATTAAACGTTGGTTTTGATGAAAGTACTCAAACCTTTCATCTGGTAAAGTCAAATCCAATAGGGGTACTCTAGTAATTTCACACACTTTTACCTTTTAAATTAGTTCCAACTTTTTCTAGGGGAGGTTAATGCAATTTCAAAATTGATAGGGGAGGTCAGTGCAAATGTCAGAAATCTCAGGGGAGGTTTCTACAATTATCCCTTTAGACAATGAAGGTTATACACTTAGATAGGATCACACCTGAAGTTATATTTCCTTTTGGAACATTTTAGATTTAAACTGTGTAAAAAATATAGAAGAAGTGATAGATAAATGTAAAATTGGATTAAGATTAGCTATTTCTATAAATAAATTATCATATGAAGAGTCAAAAGGATTTTTAGAAAGATCCCCAGTAAATCGCATCGCGTGATATTGGAAGACATTATCAGAAGAGATTAAGTAATAATATATGGAAAAGAACAAGATACAAGTCTTTGTGTCAACGGGTCGAGATTTTTGGAGATAGTGGCGGACTTTGTCTTGAATGGGCACTGGAACATTCCAATGCTTCTTCAGTGGCTTCCGGAAAGTATTGTCCCTATGATTCTACAGATAACCCCTCCTGATGTTTACTCTAAGCAGCCCGATAGGATGGTGTGGGATTTGGATATCTCTGGCTCTTTTTCCATTTCTTCTGTGTATAATTTGGTTCGCAAGGTCTCCAATATTTCCATATTTTCATCTAATATCTGGCTAACAGCTTTGCCAGCAAAAATCTCATTTTTTATGATGAGGATGTCGTCTGGTCGACTGTCGGTGATGGAGGTGTTGCAGCGGTGGGGTGTGTGCGGGCCATCACGCTGTACTTGCTGTGAAAATCCAGGGGTGGATTCAATTGATCATATATTTTGTGCTGGTGATGTCCCGCGGCAGGTTTGGGAGTCATTTCAAGTCGAGATTGGGGACTTTGCCACTCCATCAATGGTAAAACATGCAGTCATTCAATGGTGGTTGCGGCCGGCTAAGAACAAGTGGCTTAGATTGGTCTATCAGGTGTTGCCATCGCTGATTTGCTGGCACCTTTGGAAAGCTAGAAATGTGGCGGTGTGGGAAGGGAAGGTGCTATCGGCCATGCAGGTACATGGCTTTGTTCTTTCGGATCTCTGTGATATTCTCTAGGTGCATTTCAAGGACATGGGAGTGGGGCGATACTCGTGGCCAAGATTTTACACTTCGTTAGTAGGTTGGAAGACGCCGACTAAGGTCACTTTAGTTAGGTGGATCCCTCCGATCTCGACATTATTGAAACTGAACACCAATGGTTATTCTCAGGGTAATCCGGAAAGGAGTGGAGGTGGGGGGGTGTTGAGGAATAGTGCGGGAATATTCTTGTTAGGTTCCGTGGGTTATTGGGGTGAGACATCGAGTTTACATTCAGAATTGAAAGCTTTGTTATTCGGAGTTAAGCTGTGTGTTACGAGAGGTTTCTGTTGCTTGCACTTGGAATCGGACTCTTTACTTCTGGTCCAAATGGTTAAGGGGGTTAGTAGGTTCCCATAGGGATTGCAACGAGAGCTGGATGAATTGATTGCTTTTCGGCATTCTTTTCATTCCGTCACTCATTGTTACTGTCGCGCCCCATTTTTTGATAAAATGAATAAATGATTTAAAAATGTATTTTTTAATTACTCAATTTGTGATTGAAAAATGAATTGTGATTTAAAAGAAAAATGGGTCTAAATGGGGGTTTGAGAATGCGACGATTTGACCCAAAATTATAGTTTAAAAAGGGTTTTTAAAACTAAATACGGAGTCGCCACTTGGTAATGAGTTAAGGTGTACCAAGTCACCTAAAAAATGTATTTTTTAAAAAAAAAATAGGAAAAAGTAGTGAGAAACCCTTTTTAAACGACTCCTAGTCTACGTAAACCAAAGAAAAAGGTTCGGGAGTCACATTTGACAAAGGGGAAGGCAAGGATAAAATCCAAGGCACCCCTTTGACCTAGCCAAGGCTAGTTGCATGATTTAATCAAAGATTTTCTTGTTTTAACCAAAGAATTTATTACATTTGGATGCACTACATGAATGCAAACCCTAGACCTAGGGGTATTGGGGGAAATTTCTCTTCAAAGGTTGAGTGGTACCAATCACATTAATTGTGAAGCCCAATAACGATCCTTTGAAGAAGTCACGAATAATGCGAGTGGGATGCAAATGAATGGAATGCATGTATGCAATGTGAGGACATGAGTTTGAAAAAGTAATAATAAACAATAAAAATGTAAAGGAAAATGTGCACGTGAGTGGGCAAGGTACGGTATGTGAAATGATAATATGAAGTGCATGTGTGCAAGTGATGATAAAAGTGTTCGTGTGCAAGTGAAGAAACATAAAGGTGTACGTGTGCAAAATGGGAGGAAAAATGAAAGTGTGATGGGGGTATAAAATGATTGAGTGGATTTAAAAATGCATGAGCCTAGGGAATTCATGCATATTGGGTACGGGAAGACCTAAATCGTGACTCAATTTGCCCTTTTATAGAGGGAATACAAGCGTGCTAAGGCTTAGAAAAAGCCACACTCGTCTATATCCCATATTTAAGGGGATTCTCAAGCAAATGAACCCCTATAAACTAGCATGAAATGCAAAACCTAAATTGAGAGGGAAGGGATTAGAGGGGCATGCGAAATGATAAAACTAAGAAAAATGCATGACATGTAATGAACATGCAAACATGTACTAACGAGGGGAAATTCCTAAGAGTCTAGCGTTGGACTAGCCCATTCTATGAATTCCGACTAGCGTTGGACTAGTGGAAACGTTCATTCATTCATCACATTCTTTCATGGCCATGGAAAGCGAGTAGACATGTCAAACACTCGTAAACACATAGCACATAACACTTAGCATGCTCGACTAGATGCAAGGCCCTAATAAAGCAAATTAACACGTAACAACTAAGCATGCAAGACACATAAGACAATTAAAGCCCTAACTATTACATTTGCTAGCTAGGCACATGACTTCGATAGGTCTTCATTGAATGCTCCTCCAAGCCCTATCTATTACATTAGGGAGAACCTACTACAATCTAAAAGGGGGAAAAGGAATAAAATAATTAAATTCCTAACTATTACAAGCCAAGAGGTGTACACATACCCCATTAAAAAAAATAACTTACTAAAAGCAAGAGTAAATAAAGTAAAGGAGCTAAAGACAGGCAAGGAAAGCAAATTAATCATGCCAATTCACACATAACACATAGGAGCACGTAGAGTCAAATAAAGTAAGAAATAAATGATTAGATATACCTCCCCTTCGATGGTAATCAAATGAAGTGAAAATGGTTTCAAAACAATAAAAAGGTCAAGGTACCACTTTATTTGGAAAAATTAAAGAAAACATACAAACACGGGCTCACATGGTCATAAAGCTCTTAAATTCATGCATGAAGTGCAATTTAAACAAAGCATGGTAATTATTTGAAGCAAACAAGCAATAAAACTTGCAAAATTAAAGCTGCCAAGGACCAAATTGAGGACATTATTCAATTGGTTGGGTCATAGGGGAACAAAAGGAAACTTGAGGGGTTAAAGTGCAAATTTTAGAATATATTTCATGCATGCTACGTAAATCTCTTTGTTTTGCTGGTTCCTTTCATCTGCAACATGCTAAACTTCTCAAATACAATCCTAATATGCAACTAACATCTCACCAATCAATCAAAGCCATCGGCATTAAACTAAAAACTAACACATAATTCAACAAGCCAACAAATTATGATGAGATAATGTAAATTCCAGCAATCTTTCATGCAAACTCAAGAAGATTTCTGCAAACGGAAAGTGCAAGCTTGCTGCATTTTTGCTTCAAAGCTTGCTGCAAATCTTCTTCTTGCAAGGATATCAACCTCAACGCTAATTTTTGATCAAAAATCTTTCAACCAAACATTCAAAGCTAATCTAAGCATTATAACACACAATTTCAAAATTCAAACAAACCCAAATATAGAAGAAAACTGATGCAAAGACATAAAGAATCTTATGCATTCAGCAAATTCCAGCCACGACATTTCTTTTCATTTTTATCATGCAAACCAGATTTTTGATTCAAACACGCAGCTTTGATTAGATATTTCTCAAACCAGCATCTTAACTCTAACTAAACAACAAGCTGCTTAACTCAACTCCAAACAAACAAGAACAATGAAGGAGCTAATGCATTACAGAAAATCTGGACAGACATTCATGTAGAATGCTTTGGCAATCTGAAATCCACTTTCCAGCTCAAATATTTTAGATGTTTAAACACTCAAACTCAACACCCAACCTTCCATTTCCTCCCTTCAAAACACAATTAAGCATGCAGCTGAAGTACAAACTCAGAAAACAGCCATGGAAAGAAACAGTAAGAAGAAAAATGCAGCAATTTTTATTTGCGTGCAAACACTCCAACAAGCTCTACCAATATGTCATTTACAGACCAAATGCAAGGAATTTGCCCCCCCATTACTATCGAATGTCCCCAAACATGAACTTTCTTATAGACGCAAACAAAGCCAATGAACAAAACAGGAGCAATGAAGCGCAGCTTTTCTTATTTCAGACAAGACTTCCGGATATCATCTTAACAGTAATCGCATGCATGACCCTCTTAAAATATTCTAGAGTGAAATCAACAAGTGTGGAACATTTTACAGCTTGTCAAACTTTAAATGCAACAATTTGGAATCCCAAAATTCCCAAAGAAAACTGGAAAAATTCTTTCTCCCTTCCTCGGATAAATTGAAACATTTCCAGCAGCTATGTGTCAACAATTTTGGCCAAATTTGCCCACAGTTCAAATGGTTTACTACTGAATGTCATACAAGACTTAAAACAACATTTTTCATGCATTTCCAAGCATTATTTTCCAGAGAAAAATTCCCAAAAACAACTGCAAATTCCAGTTTCACTCCCTCGGCAAATCACATAAATTTTCCAGCACTTGGTTGGTCTTAAATCCGAATTTACCTCGGTTGAATCATTGTGTTAAGTACCCAAAACTAACATGCAAGGCTACTTAATGAAATTACTATCATTTCTAATTCAGATCAAGTTCGGACAGCAACTATAAACATCCACAAATCCAGAAATTCATTCGGCTATTCTCGGATGATCTTGCATGCAGCAGATTTTCTTGTTCATTTTTATTTCTTGCTTAACCGAGCTAATGAGCTGCATGCAAAGCTTAATCATCTTGTCTTAAGTTAGTTAATCACATTTATAAGCTCAGATTGCCTCAGGGAAACAAAATTAAAGCTGCATTTCCATTTCAGTTTCTCGGCAAACCCATTCCTTCCAAATCAGATTTTTCTAATGCTTTGTTTTCATCATCCGGAAGCATAAACTTCACATGCAAGCTCTTAAACAGCTTCATCTACCCATAATTAGCTAGCCTAAGTCTAGAATTTACCTCAGCTGGGAGCTCAGCTCACGCAACAAGAAGCTGCAATGTTTCTTTCTCGGCTAGCTCTCGGACAGCACAGGAATGCAGCCCGCCAACTCCCTCTCTTGCTCAAGCTTGCACGCGGAATGGAATGGAGGATGATCGCAGATGGTTGAGGTTGAAGAAAGGAATGGAAGCTCTAGGCAGTGAGGAAGAGGATGATAAAACTCACACGGTTATCTCTCACACTCACTCGCGAACAATTTAAGAAAGCAACTTGCGCAACTTCCTCCCTTGCTCAAGCTTTTGATCAGACAGGAAAATGGGAAGCTCGGCTCTTCACTCTCGGTCGATAATCCCAAGGAAGCCGCTCCCTCACAGCTCACGGCAGCAAATGAAAATGGAAGTCTGATATTGTGGTGAATTGGAAATGGTATATAGTGGAATGTGTGGTTGGTGGAATGTATATGTTTTGGTATTGTGAGTGGAGTTGGGGGCTGAAATGAAGATGAATCGCGGATGGAGGAGGTTGAGTGTTTTTAGAGGGGAAAGGAAATGTGATCCGGCAGAAATGGAATTGTGATTTTTTGAATTTTTTGAATTTTTTGAAATTAATTAAATAAAACTGATAATAAAAATAGATAACAAACAACAAAAACAACAAAAAAAAATAATTTAATTAACATTGGATAGAAACTAAATAAACTAGAATCAACAAAGCACAATTTTCCATTTTTCATCAATTTCCTCTTCTTTTTTTTTCACAAATTTTACGTTAAAACTTAAAACTAAAACTAAAACTAAAACGTGAACAAAATTAATATGACAAATAATTAGCAAATAAAAGACAAATAAAAAAGGTAACAACTAAAATGCAGACAATCTAAAACAAAAATCATGAATTAGATGCAACATACAAATTATTTAAAAATTTGGTGTCTACAGTTTGCCCCTCTTTGTTTGAGTTTTGAAAAAACTTGAGACAAAGAAGTAGACACCAAATACTTACCTGTGTTATTCGGCTGCAAAATGATTTGAACGGACAGGAATTTTAAAAACGGGACTGACCCGAACAAGGAATTTAAAACGGGACTGACCCGAACAAGGAATTTAAAACGGGACTGACCCGAACAGGAATTTAAAACGGGACTGACCCGAACAGGAATTTAAAACGGGACTGACCCGAATAAGGATTTAAAACGGGACTGGCCCGAACAGGAATTTAAAACGGAATTTAAAACGAAACTTCACTGGGGAAGTTTAAACAATGAATTAAGTTTTTTTTTTTTTACCTGAGAATAGTTCAACTTTTGTACCAAGAGGGAAATTTGGATTTCTGTGACTGAAACGATAGCTGATGCTGTTTCTTATGATCGAGTCTTGCAAATAACATCGATCCTTGTTTACTGGGAAGCTTTGTCTGACATCGGTTTAGGTGCCAAAAAGAGAGTGGCTGCTTTTGTTTGTAAATGCAACATTCCTGCAAGAAAAGAAGAAATAATGGGCTTGCCACCATTATTTGATCCGGTTTGCCTTGAGAGTCGTGTAAACATGAGTCTTATGATGCTTTTATTTCGGCTCGGCGGCGTCTGCCTTAAACCTTTCAATTTCTGAGACTGATAAAATGCAGATTTACCACGTCACCCAATCCAGGTGGTAGCTTTGTTGTATGTTACTCCCTGTAACTGATGATTGAATCCCCTATCTTTGCACAAACCTCAGGGTTTATCATTCATTTGAATTTAATGGTGAAAGAATGATGCATGAAAATTAGTCATATAAAAATCAATGTATATGCAAGATGATTTCCTATGTTAGGCAAAGATGAGCATGCAAAAGAATGTAGACAATCATAAGCATTCATACACAAATAATTTGAGAATAACCAAGAGGTTTATAAAGATACATTTTGCAAAAGAATATTTGTAAAGAACAAATACAAATTTAACCAACGAATATCATATTCAAAACTTTGGATATTTTCTCTTCGGAATCCGATATTGGCAGAAGTATCACAAATATGAGGAAAACCCCAAATGAACCAGGTCACCGGCTGTTCCTTCTTGAGCTTGTCTGTTGAGAAAACCTACCTTGGCGCCCTTTCGGGTTTTCACCAAGGTTGCCCCCACCCCTTTTGTTGTTTTTCTTTTCTCTTTTCCTTTTTCTTTTCTTTCTTTTTTCGAGGTGCCCCTTCGGGTTTTCACCTAAAGAAGAATGAAATATCTCGACCATGATCGACTCAGAAACATGAATTAAAGATTTCTGGCATCAGTAAAATGTACTTCCCTTGTAAAATTAGGCGAAGACATTACGGACATCACCTGCCAGTTGATTAACAAATTTTCTTATAGAAATGCAGCAAGTGACGAAAACCAGGACTTTGGGCTTTTGTAATGAGGTCAGGTGGGGTGTTTTTCAAGAAAGGTTGAGGCTTGAAAGCAGATTTGATACGAGGGGTGAAATAACTTGAGATTGCACCCTTTTGAGAACAACTCCGAAACTGAGGAAAATTTGCCCCAGTTTGATCAGATTTTCTCTCTTTGCATTTTTCATTGTATTTTCCTCACTTTTTGCATTTTTCTTTGAAAACTAAATTTGCCCCAGTGTAGGTTTTTTTTTTTTCGAAACAAATTTGCCCCAGTGTGGGGTTTGCAATTCTCAAGGGTTATCAAACGAGATTTGTCAATTCTGATGGCTCAAAGGGGACAAGTAGAGATAAAATGTTTTTTAGTGTAAAAGAAGATGGCCTGACTTGCATTTCGCCATTTGCATGAATTTCTAAAGAAAATTTGCATGATCAAATGAAAAACTTTTTGCACATATCTGAGTTGATGGGTTGAGGGAAAACCCGTCCATCCATTTCCGCCAAAATAAGAGCTCCGCCAGGTAATACCTTTTGGATAATGAACGGCCCTTGCCAATTTGGAGCGAACTTGCCTTTAGCTTCATCTTGCATTGACAAAATTCGCTTCAGTACCTTATCACCTTCTTCAAATGCCCGCCGATGGACTTTTTTGTTGTAAGCTCGGGCCACACGTTTTTGATAGCATTGCCCATGACAGATAGCATTGAATCGCTTCTCATCTATCAAAGTCAATTGCTCATGGCGCTGCTTGATCCAATCGGCCTCCTCCAATTTAGCTTCCATAAGGATTCGTAGCGACGGAATTTCAACCTCAGCTGGTAATACAGCTTCCATCCCATACATAAGTGAATATGGCGTTGCCCCAGTCGATGTCCGAATAGAAGTCCGGTACGCCATCAATGCATAAGGCAACTTTTCATGCCAATCGCGATGCTTTTCTGTCATTTTGCGGATAATTTTCTTCAGATTCTTATTTGCGGCTTCTACAGCTCCATTCATCTGAGGCCTATAAATGGCAGAATTGCGGTGTTTGATTTTGAACTGCTCACATAGTCCATCTACCATGTCATTGTTCAGATTCTTGGCATTGTCCGTGATAAGCGTTTCGGGTACTCCAAAGCGACAGATGATGTGATCTCTCAGGAAATTGGCCACTACCTTCTTCGTGACATGTTTGAATGACTCTGCTTCAACCCATTTGGTAAAGTACTCGATCGCCACCAATATAAATCGATGTCCATTTGAAGCGGGAGGATCGATTGTACCAATCACGTCCATACCCCACATTGAACAGGGCCATGGGGCGGTCATGCTATGCAGTTCAGTGGGTGGAACGCGTATAATGTCACCGTGCATTTGGCATTTTATACATCTCCGGACAAAATCTATACAATCATGCTCCATAGTAAGCCAGAAGTATCCGGTTCTCATGATTTTCTTCGCTAGCAAATGGCCATTCATGTGAGGTCCACAAACGCCACTATGCACTTCCTTCATCATATATTGAGCTTCATCTTCATCAATGCACCTTAAAAGGTTCAAATCCAAAGTTCTTTTGTACAACACTTCTCCATTTAAGAAAAATTCTGAAGCCATTCTACGCAGAAAATTCTTGTCTTTTGTACCAGCATGTAGAGGGTAAGACCCTGTTTTGAGAAACTCCTTGAGATCAGTATACCACGGAACATTATCGGAGGACTTGTCTACAACCCAACAGTGGGCAGGTTTGTCTTGAAGTTGAATCGGAATTGGCTCGATCCTCAATTCATCAGGATATCGGGTCATAGAAGCTAAAGTGGCCAAAGCATCGGCAAATGCGTTCCGGGCACGTGGAAGATGTCTGAACTCCAAATTTCGAAATTGCTTGGCCAGAGTAAGCAGACTGCAATGGTAGGGCAGAATTTTTGAATCTTTGGTTATCCACTGTTTCAAGGTTAGATGCACAAGCAAATCTGAATCGCTGAAAGCTATCAACTCTTTGATTTCCATTTCCAAAGCCATTTTGAGACAAAAAATGCAAGCTTCATATTCAGCCATGTTGTTTGTGCAGACAAATTGCAATTTGGCAGCGGCAGGGTAATGTTTCCCTTCGGGTGAAACCAGAACAGCTCCAATTCCAACTCCGAGGGAATTCGAAGCTCCATCGAAGAAAAGCCTCCATTCAGGGCTTTGTTCACTTATATCATCTGTAGCGCCTACGAATAAAACTTTCTCATCAGGGAAATACGTATGAAGTGGCTGATAATCATCATCCCTTGGATTTTCCGCCAAATGATCCGCTATAGCTTGCCCCTTGACTGCCTTTTGTGAAGTGAAAACAATATCAAACTCTGAGAGAATTATCTGCCATTTGGCCAGGCGTCCGGTTAACATCGGTTTCTCCAAAAGATACTTCAAAGGATCAGATCGGGAAATAAGATAAATGGTATGGCTCAACAGGTAGTGTCTCAATTTTTGGGATGCCCAGGCCAATGCACAACAGCTTTTCTCAATGAATGAATAATTAGCCTCATACTGCGTGAACTTCTTGCTTAGATAGTAAATGGCTTGTTCTTTCCTTCCAAAGTCATCGTGCTGACCTAGAACACACCCTACTGCTCCATTGAGTACAGATAAATACATAATCAAAGGTCGGCCTGGTTTGGGCGGCACTAAGACCGGTGGATGCAACAAATAATCTTTAATCTTGTCGAAAGCCTGCTGGCACTCCTCATTCCAATACAACGGTACATTCTTTCTTAATAATTTGAACAATGGCTCGCATGTGGCAGTTAATTGGCCGATGAACCTCCCGATGAAATTGATCTTCCCTAAGAAGCTTTTCACGTCCTTCTGAGTTTTCGGCACTGGCATATCTCGAATTGCTTTGATTTTCGCCGGATCTATTTCTATGCCCTTCTTGCTAACAATGAATCCCAACAGCTTACCCGCAGGTGCTCCAAAGGCGCATTTCGCAGGATTTAACTTCAAATTGTACTTCCGCAATCTTTCGAATAACTTCTTCAAATCAACCAAATGGTCCTCTGCCCTCTTAGACTTGATTATGATGTCATCCACATAGACCTCCATCTCCCGGTGGATCATATCATGAAATAGGGTTGTCATGGTCCTCTGATACGTTGCTCCAGCATTCTTTAAACCGAAAGGCATGACTCGGTAGCAAAAGGTACCCCAAGGGGTAATGAAAGCAGTTTTCTCCCTATCCTCTTCTGCCATCAAAATTTGGTGGTAGCCAGCAAAACAATCGCAAAAGGATTCAATCTCATGTCCGGCAGTATTGTCTAAGAGAATGTGAATGTTTGGTAGAGGGAAATCATCTTTAGGACTGGCTTTATTAAGGTCTCTATAATCAACGCAAACTCGCACCTCTCCATTCTTTTTTGGAACAGGGACTGGATTCGAAAGCCAAATTGGGTAATGGGAAACAATGATAATGTTGGTTTTGAGTTGTTTTTCAATTTGCTCTTTTATTTTGAGGCTCATATCTGGTTTGAATTTTCTGGGTTTTTGCTTTACGGGTGGAAAAGAAGGGTCTGTGGGTAACCTATGCACTACCACGTCAGTTGAAATGCCAGTCATATCATCATAGGACCACGCAAATACATCCTGGAACATGGTCAAGAATTCAAGCATCTCATTTTTCTGTCTTTCACTCAAATGAATACTAATTTGCACCTCCTTAACTTCATCCTCAGTGCCAATGTTAACCTTTTCTGTTTCTTCCAGGTTCGGTTTTGGTTTTTCCTCATATTGTTCAAGGTCCTTTGCAAAAGAATCGAATACCTCCTCATTATCACTCTCGCTTTGGAGTTCGGATTCACAGACCTCCAAGTCATGAGTGATATAGAGATTGCCGTTATTGAATTCCAGAATTGTGATATCCAAAGGGTCAAATAATTTTATTTTTGGCCATCTGAAAGAATTAACGAATGTGGGATAATAAGCAGATAAGCATACAACAAACAAATGAACAAGCAATATAAATATAAACAAGCGAATAAACAACACAACATGACAAGAAAAACTTGTGCACTTTCTATAAAGCCTTTGATTGAAAGCAAATGGAAATGAAAACTTAACAATATTTACATGTGCAAATGTTAGTCAAAAGTAAAATTGTTTTCATTGGCTATTTACAGATGCAAAAGTATTTTCATGAATTCACATGAATGATAAACCCCTTTCAGTTTACCGAAACTCCTTTCGAATGGGCAGAGCCTCGGCTGTCCAGTTGGGAATTGATCCATCGAGGATGTCAGGAAATTCAGCTTCGCTCGGAACACTATCTTCAAATGTTGCCCCAACGAACAATTGGGCCAAACTTGCTTCAATTTCGTCAACTGGGTTGATTTCTGACATGATCACCTCGGCTGGTCGTGGGAAAGTATATTGCAGGGGTGGAATGTCAAGAGCCCTTTGCCTTCCTTCCTTCTCCGCTTTCTTGCGCTCCTTCATCTCTCTAATGTCCTTAGCAGTTGGTCGGAAACCCAAACCAAACGAATCATTTTTCTCCACAATCTCCACTGGCTTTAAAATTCCTTGCAGATCTCGTCCCAGCCCTTTGTCAAATTCATAGCCTCCGCGGATCATCTCCTTAGCCATCATGACACTGGCCCTTGATAGAGCTTGCTCCTCCTTTGTTATCCAACTGACGGAGACAATATCAGATGTGCTATGAGGGGTCACTGTGGAGCTTCGGCTACCCTCTTCTTTGGACTCGGAATCGGTGATTACAAGGCAATCCTCTTCGGCAAATATAGTTATCAGCTTGTCATTTACTACAAATTTCAGCAATTGATGCAATGAAGAAGGCACCGCCCCAGACTTGTGAATCCATGGCCTGCCAAGCAAAACGTTGTAAACACTAGGAAAGTGCATGACTTGGCAGGTTATTTGAAACTGGGCGGGCCCCATTTCAACTACTAAATCAATTTCTCCTATTGGCTCTCTTTGCGCTCCATCAAAACCTCGGACTATGGTCCCTGAAGGCCTCAGCTTGACGTCTTGCAATCCTAGCTTTTCCAAGGTGCTCCAGGGACAGATATTAAGAGCGGATCCATTGTCAATCAATACCTTCGGCAGCATTTTTCCGTTGCACCTCACAACTATGTACAGGGCCTTGTTATGTCCAATGCCTTCCGCCGGCAATTCCTCGTCAGAGAAAGTGATTTGTTTGGTGAATAATACGTTCCCAACCACATGTGAGAAATTATCAACTGAAATGTCCTTAGGGATTTGAGCTTTGGTCAACACCTCGATCAGCGCGTCCCTATGCCTATCTGAAGAAAAGAGTAAATCTAACATGGATATCTGGGCAGGCGACTTGCTCAGCTTTTCAACTACATTGTACTCACTTCTCTGAAGTCTCTTAAGGAAATCCAAGGCTTCTCTCTCGGTGATTGTTGGTTTAACGGGCGGCTCGGAGTTATTTGCTTGAATCGGAATGGTAGCTTCAAATGGACTTGCAACCTTCCCCGATCTGGTGACTGCTGACACTTCTTCCTTTTTAGCAATTGACTTTTCCCCAATCTGTACGTCAGGTTCATCATAATTCCATGGCACTTGTTGCATGCTTAAAACAGGCTCTTGCTGCGGGAATTCAATAACCACCGGCTCCAAAGCCTCACTCTCGGCTGGCGTGAGATCCAAAATAAAGGGCTTTTTGTCCTCTTCAAGTGGCAATTCTATGACAAAGGGTTGGTCTGTGACCCCAAACACTTCAGTTTCCCTTGCCAATTCTCTGACTGGTTCCACATACTCCGTATCATCCAGAATAACCCCAATGATATTGGCATGTTCCGGTAAAGGGTTCCTATTTACGTTCGGCCCTTGTGTCTCCCTTTTTCGGATCACAATCTCCCCGGCTTCAACCATATCTTGGATTTTATGCTTAAGCGCCCTGCAATCAAAGGTGGCATGTCCGGGGGCCCCAGAATGATAAGCGCAGACAGCTTGTGGATTATACCACGCGGGCATGCCATATGGGTAGGTAGGAGGGGGTACTGTACCAATTTTCCCGGCGGCCTTCAACTGGTCATACAATTGGTCCAGAGGCCTGCCTAAATTGGTGAATGTACGGCTAGGTGATCGGTTGTAAGGTTCAGGAGGTTGAGGATGGTTGTAACTAGGTCTATTTGGTGGAGGAAATCTTGGGTTATATGGAGGGTGAGGTCGGTTTTGGGGTGGATTTGGTTGGGAAATTTGAAAAGGGGCTGAAGGTGGGTTAGGATAGCTTGGGCGAGGTCGAGGGGGGTGGATGTTGGTAGTATATACAGGATGTGAGTTTGAATAATAAGAGTAAGGCGGTTGGTAGGTTGGATTGTGTTGATATCGGGGTCTGGGTGAAGGGTTTTGGTTCCAAATAAAGGTTGCATCCCCCTCTTTCTTTTTGAACGGCGGCTTTTTCACATTGCTTCCTTGACCTTGTAAAGCATCCAACTGGGATTTCAGGGCAGAGACGTTAACAATTTTTCCGGCTCTCACAAAGTCATCAAATTCTTCCAGTTTATTCACAATTGCAGCAAAAGAACAACCAGTCATACGGAAAATTTCTTCGAAATATGGCGGGTCATGTGCCTTTATAAATGTGCGAATAATTTCATCCTCAGTCATCGGAGGCTCCACTTTCGCAGCTATCTTTCTCCATCTCTTGGCATATGTCTTATGATCTTCAGATGGTCGCCTCTTCGTTCCTTCCAGAGTAGTTCGGGTTGGTGCCAGCTCACAGTTATACTCATATTGTCTGATGAAGGCATTGGACAGATCGAGCCAGGTCTTCACTTCCTCTGGCTTTAGGTTGGAATACCAATCGAGAGCATCCCCTTCTAAGCTTTCTGGAAATAATCTCAACGGCAAATTCTCGTCATCCACTGGCTTGCCCAACTTGTTAGCAAACAAACGCAGGTGCGTTTTAGGGTTGCTTGTTCCATCATATTTGTTGAATTTAGGAGTCTTGAACCCCACCGGCAGTTGCACGTTCGGAAACAGGCACAAATCATCATAATCCAACACCCCTTGTTTACTTAAACCTTGGCTTTTCCGGATAAATTCATCAAAACGATCCAAGCGTTTAAGTAACTTCATATCAATCTGGGCAGACGACTCTCCCATTTCTAGCTTATTTTGAAAAGTGTGCTCCGGCACAACGGGCTCCGCGGTAGTCTGATAAAAAACTGGTGGGTTCAGATGTATATTTGGATCTCCTTGAGGCTGAAATCCTTGACCATAAGGAGGGTAGAAAGGAGGATTTTGAGTAAAAGCATATTGCGGGTTTACAGTTCCCTCAAACGTAGTTTGAAATGGAGGAATAACAAATGGTTCGGATTGTGGTTGTGTAGTGGGCACAGGCACAGGTTGCACTCCACTACTAACGAGCTCATCAATCAACTTCTTCTGAGCGGCCATTTCCGATGCCATTTCCCCAAATTTTGTGAGTAACTCTGTCAACTGAACCCCAGGACTTGCAGCTTCCGACTGGGTAGTTGCAACGGCCTTATCGGATGATTCTGGTTGAGTACTCATGTCTACACGATTCCTTTGGGCTTTACTTCGGGATCGCGTAATAATGGGGCTTTTCCGAAAAGCTATTTTGAAATTTACCTGAAAATGCAAAAGACTTCTTTAGATAAACCAATGATTACTGAATTTCTGCAATTTAAAGAGAAAAAAAAAAGAAAAAGACATGAGTTAGTAATTATTCAAACAATTCGGATGCATGTCCTATTTTGGGGGCCCTTTTTGTGCCAAGGGTAGGCCTAGCATGATGCAACACCTTCGAAATGGGACCCGTAACACAAACCTGTTTTTGACAATAATTCCAAATGAGGGCAAAAGAAAAATCATTTTCATTGATAAACTTGCCAATATTTACATCATATCACAAAGACGATTTCGTACAAGATTACCAAAACTTCTGAACCTATCTAATACAGAGTCCTTTGTTTCCCTAGCATATGGAATTCTAACATATTCAGTTTGGTCATATAATTCTGCACATTTCCTTTTCAGCTCTTGACGCCTTCCTCGTTCCTTTTCATACAATTGCTTGCTTTGCTCGGCCATCCCTTTGTATGCTTCGACAGACTTACTTAACTGCAGAATTTCCTTATCCTTTGCTTCGATAATGACTTTCAACTTTTTCACCTCCTCAGATGGCTCATCTTGAATTTCTTGCGCAACGGATCCTCCTACCCAGTCTTCGTATTGCGGAGTGGTCAATCCCCTTTGTTTGAGTTCTGGAACGTACTTGACGCGTTCATCGTCGGACAACGTCTCCCAGGCCTCATCAAGAAGAATCTTCATCGGAATTTCTCTCGGACATATCCCTTTGTCGAAAATGATGGTAAATGTAGTCAGATCAACTGCAGACGGCACATCTTGAACTCGCCCTAATTGTCGGAGGAACCTTCTTGGATTGTATGCCATGATACCCTGAGTACCCAATAAAGGAACAAACTCGGATGCCTTGGTGCGAAGGACAGGCTTGACACAATTGGTCCAATCCAATACCCATCTCACCTTTTGATTGGTCACATTCGTTAAAAAGTTCACAAACTCGGATGCATTACACAGTGAACTCCTACTATTGATCCTCTTGTGATGTGTGATTACCCAATTATATCCGGCCATTGGTAGACTCTCGGGAATAGACGGTCGTCTCATGAAGTGCTCCATCCCCCACACATGTAAAATCAAATTTGACCCACAAAAGAACTTTTCCCCTCTCTGACAGGTAGTGCAAGCTATGAAGATGTCGGCCAAAATAGTTGGAACAATGGAACACTGTTTATCTTTTATTCCTAGAAACAAGTCGTACAAGATTTTAGTGAACTTGAAGGCTATCTTTTTGTCTTTCCTAGGGAAAAAGTAGGTTCCAGCCATGACTAATCCATATACCCAAACTCTCTTTCGTTCCCATATTTCCTCGGACGTAAACGAAAAATCCCCTCGATGCCTCTCAAAACCATCTCTTAATGCGAATCGATCAAATAAGAACTTCGCCTCTACATTTTGGTCTGCCCCTTGCAGTACTGATTCCTTTAACCCAGTGAAACGGCAAAATTCATCTTTGTTAGATACTAACGGAAATATCACGGCAGTTCCTTGGATCGGCAAATTGAGAAATCCGGCAACTTCCTCAATCGTTATGGTCATCTCCCTTTTCCCAAGTCTAAAAGCAGAACAAGTGGGGTCCCAGAGATGCACCAAAGCCTCTACCAAATACCCATCGGACTTAATGTCCTTGAAATCCCCGATGCGTCCTAATCGATCGGCTATTTGGTTAATCTCATTGGGTGAAAGTAATGTGGGCCATCTTTGTACCTCCGGCGGCACTACTAACATCTGTTGCACTCGGCGAGGATTGTCCATCTAGAAACCAAAACCGGGGTCAGATACCTTACCTACAGGTCCCATTTCTCTGGTTAACAGGAATTTAAACGTGCAAATCCCAAAAAATTGGGTTAAATACCCATGGGATTTAGGTTGGCTTGTCCCTAATGTGGGATTCCCTAAGTGGCATTCCCTTTCTAAGACTTATGCATGATGTCATTCTTATCAAAGCAGGGAAACATGCAATTTGAAATGAGACTTGACCTAAGGAGCCCTTTGTTCGCCAGGGTGGGCCTAAAATGGCATGACATTATTAATTTATGAACATAATATACCAAAACTTTTAAACGTGCAATATCCTGTTTACACGGGTAGGCCCTAAAAGAAGGTCATGCCAGACCTCTTATTTGCTAGGGTTTGTGAATGCAATGAGGTCATAAAACCAAGAAAAATTAGTTCAGCCAGATATATACACATAACACATTGTAGCAACGAAATCAACACAAAGAAGTAAAGCAATAAAAAGGAGAAAGGGGTTGGACCCCTCCCCTCGTGAATAGTGTCTCCTAATTTAGGGCAAGGTTGACTCTACCTTAGGCAATTCTAAAATGGATGCATGAGGTTGGGGCTCACTAATGCATCTAGACTCGATAGGTCATAGGTCCCCGAGCCTTCAGACTTGGAAACCAAAGGTCATCACTCCCAAGGTTCCTTGTCGGTGGCTCGAACGATTCCCCAGACATTGCTACGCACACGTCGTGTCACGGCCACATGTCTGAGTGAATCTATCAAAAATCCTTAATCTTCGACTAAAAGCTAAAGGCTATTAACCCAAAGCTTAAAGCGGAAGATTAAGTGACCCCTTGGATCGTGCTACGCACACGTCGTGTCACGGTCACACGTCCAAGTGAGTCGCCTAAAATCCTAATAGGGTGGAGTGGCGTGACAAGCCACTAAAAGAAAAATAAATGAGGGGTTAAAAATTAAAGCATATGCACGTATGCTAGTGCTCGTTTGGAGGGGAGGGATCAAGAACCAACGTGAGGCTCTAAGGTGACACACACCCCCCCCCAAATGCAATGCGAGCGCGAGGTAAGTAAGTAAACATACATCCAATCAACCAATCATACATTCACGAGCGAGGGAGTAGTTGGATACGCATGAAATGCAAAAATCCTAATAAAAGAAAAAATGCAATCCTAAACACCCAAATGTGATATATGAAAAGATTAAAAGAAGAAAAAGGTTGATTAAATCAAATTTGCTCGGACTCTCGAATGTCCCCAGTGGAGTCGCCAACTGTCGCGCCCCATTTTTTTGATAAAATGAATAAATGGTTTAAAATGTATTTTTCGATTCAATTTGTGATTGGAAAATGAATTGTGATTTAAAAGAAAAATGGGTCTAAATGGGGGTTTGAGAATGCGACGATTTGACCCAAAATTATAGTTTAAAAAGGGTTTTTAAAACTAAATACGGAGTCGCCACTTGGTAATGAGTTAAGGTGTACCAAGTCACCTAAAAAATGTATTTTTTAAAAAAATAGGAAAAAGTAGTGAGAAACCCTTTTTAAACGACTCCTAGTCTACGTAAACCAAAGAAAAAGGTTCGGGAGTCACATTTGACAAAGGGGAAGGCAAGGATAAAATCCAAGGCACCCCTTTGACCTAGCCAAGGCTAGTTGCATGATTTAATCAAAGATTTTCTTGTTTTAACCAAAGAATTTATTACATTTGGATGCACTACATGAATGCAAACCCTAGACCTAGGGGTATTGGGGGAAATTTCTCTTCAAAGGTTGAGTGGTACCAATCACATTAATTGTGAAGCCCAATAACGATCCTTTGAAGAAGTCACGAATAATGCGAGTGGGATGCAAATGAATGGAATGCATGTATGCAATGTGAGGACATGAGTTTGAAAAAGTAATAATAAACAATAAAAATGTAAAGGAAAATGTGCACGTGAGTGGGCAAGGTACGGTATGTGAAATGATAATATGAAGTGCATGTGTGCAAGTGATGATAAAAGTGTTCGTGTGCAAGCGAAGAAACACAAAGGTGCTCGTGTGCAAAATGGGAGGAAAAATGAAAGTGTGATGAGGGTATAAAATGATAGAGTGGATTTAAAAATGCATGAGCCTAGGGAATTCATGCACATTGGGTACGGGGAGACCTAAATCGTGACTCAATTTGCCCTTTTATAGAGGGAATACAAGCGTGCTAAGGCTTATAAAAAGTCACACTCGTCTATATCCCATATTTAAGGGGACTCTCAAGCAAATGAACCCCTATAAACTAGCATGAAATGCAAAACCTAAATTGAGAGGGAAGGGATTAGAGGGGCATGCGAAATGATAAAACTAAGAAAAATGCATGACATGTAATGAACATGCAAACATGTACTAACGAGGGGAAATTCCTAAGAGTCTAGCGTTGGACTAGCCCATTCTATGAATTCCGACTAGCGTTGGACTAGTGGAAACGTTCATTCATTCATCACATTCTTTCATGGCCATGGAAAGCGAGTAAACATGCCAAACACTCGTAAACACATAGCACATAACACTTAGCATGCTCGACTAGATGCAAGGCCCTAATAAAGCAAATTAACACGTAACAACTAAGCATGCAAGACACATAAGACAATTAAAGCCCTAACTATTACATTTGCTAGCTAGGCACACGTCTTCGATAGGTCTTCATTGAATGCTCCTCCAAGCCCTATCTATTACAAGCCAAGAGGTGTACACATACCCCATAAAGAATAACTTACTAAAAGCAAGAGTAAATAAAGTAAAGGAGCTAAAGACAGGCAAGGAAAGCAAATTAATCATGCAAATTCACACATAACACATAGGAGCACGTAGAGTCAAATAAAGTAAGAAATAAATGATTAGATATACCTCCCCTTCGATGGTAATCAAATGAAGTGAAAATGGCTTCAAAACAATAAAAAGGTCAAGGTACCACTTTATTTGGGAAAATTAAAGAAAACATACAAACACGGGCTCACATGGTCATAAAGCTCTTAAATTCATGCATGAAGTGCAATTTAAACAAAGCATGGTAATTATTTGAAGCAAACAAGCAATAAAACTTGCAAAATTAAAGCTGCCAAGGACCAAATTGAGGACATTATTCAATTGGTTGGGTCATAGGGGAACAAAAGGAAACTTGAGGGGTTAAAGTGCAAATTTTAGAATATATTTCATGCATGCTACGTAAATCTCTTTGTTTTGCTGGTTCCTTTCATCTGCAACATGCTAAACTTCTCAAATACAATCCTAATATGCAACTAACATCTCACCAATCAATCAAAGCCATCGGCATTAAACTAAAAACTAACACATAATTCAACAAGCCAACAAATTATGATGAGATAATGTAAATTCCAGCAATCTTTCATGCAAACTCAAGAAGATTTCTGCAAACGGAAAGTGCAAGCTTGCTGCATTTTTGCTTCAAAGCTTGCTGCAAATCTTCTTCTTGCAAGGATATCAACCTCAACGCTAATTTTTGATCAAAAATCTTTCAACCAAACATTCAAAGCTAATCTAAGCATTATAACACACAATTTCAAAATTCAAACAAACCCAAATATAGAAGAAAACTGATGCAAAGACATAAAGAATCTTATGCATTCAGCAAATTCCAGCCACGACATTTCTTTTCATTTTTATCATGCAAACCAGATTTTTGATTCAAACACGCAGCTTTGATTAGATATTTCTCAAACCAGCATCTTAACTCTAACTAAACAACAAGCTGCTTAACTCAACTCCAAACAAACAAGAACAATGAAGGAGCTAATGCATTACAGAAAATCTGGACAGACATTCATGTAGAATGCTTTGGCAATCTGAAATCCACTTTCCAGCTCAAATATTTTAGATGTTTAAACACTCAAACTCAACACCCAACCTTCTATTTCCTCCCTTCAAAACACAATTAAGCATGCAGCTGAAGTACAAACTCAGAAAACAGCCATGGAAAGAAACAGTAAGAAGAAAAATGCAGCAATTTTTATTTGCGTGCAAACACTCCAACAAGCTCTACCAATATGTCATTTACAGACCAAATGCAAGGAATTTGCCCCCCATTACCATCGAATGTCCCCAAACATGAACTTTCTTATAGACGCAAACAAAGCCAATGAACAAAACAGGAGCAATGAAGCGCAGCTTTTCTTATTTCAGACAAGACTTCCGGATATCATCTTAACAGTAATCGCATGCATGACCCTCTTAAAATATTCTAGAGTGAAATCAACAAGTGTGGAATATTTTACAGCTTGTCAAACTTTAAATGCAACAATTTGGAATCCCAAAATTCCCAAAGAAAATTGGAAAAATTCTTTCTCCCTTCCTCGGATAAATTGAAACATTTCCAGCAGCTATGTGTCAACAATTTTGGCCAAATTTGCCCACAGTTCAAATGGTTTACTACGGAATGTCATACAAGACTTAAAACAACATTTTTCATGCATTTCCAAGCATTATTTTCCAGAGAAAAATTCCCAAAAACAACTGCAAATTCAGTTTCACTCCCTCGGCAAATCACATAAATTTTTCAGCACTTGGTTGGTCTTAAATCCGAATTTACCTCGGTTGAATCATTGTGTTAAGTACCCAAAACTAACATGCAAGGCTACTTAATGAAATTACTATCATTTCTAGTTCAGATCAAGTTCGGACAGCAACTATAAACATCCACAAATCCAGAAATTCATTCGGCTATTCTCGGATGATCTTGCATGCAGCAGATTTTCTTGTTCATTTTTATTTCTTGCTTAACCGAGCTAATGAGCTGCATGCAAAGCTTAATCATCTTGTCTTAAGTTAGTTAATCACATTTATAAGCTCAGATTGCCTCAGGGAAACAAAATTAAAGCTGCATTTCCATTTCAGTTTCTCGGCAAACCCATTCCTTCCAAATCAGATTTTTCTAATGCTTTGTTTTCATCATCCGGAAGCATAAACTTCACATGCAAGCTCTTAAACAGCTTCATCTACCCATAATTAGCTAGCCTAAGTCTAGAATTTACCTCAGCTGGGAGCTCAGCTCACGCAACAAGAAGCTGCAATGTTTCTTTCTCGGCTAGCTCTCGGACAGCACAGGAATGCAGCCCGCCAACTCCCTCTCTTGCTCAAGCTTGCACGCGGAATGGAATGGAGGATGATCGCAGATGGTTGAGGTTGAAGAAAGGAATGGAAGCTCTAGGCAGTGAGGAAGAGGATGATAAAACTCACACGGTTATCTCTCACACTCACTCGCGAACAATTTAAGAAAGCAACTTGCGCAACTTCCTCCCTTGCTCAAGCTTTTGATCAGACAGGAAAATGGGAAGCTCGGCTCTTCACTCTCGGTCGATAATCCCAAGGAAGCCGCTCCCTCACAGCTCACGGCAGCAAATGAAAATGGAAGTCTGATATTGTGGTGAATTGGAAATGGTATATAGTGGAATGTGTGGTTGGTGGAATGTATATGTTTTGGTATTGTGAGTGGAGTTGGGGGCTGAAATGAAGATGAATCGCGGATGGAGGAGGTTGAGTGTTTTTAGAGGGGAAAGGAAATGTGATCCGGCAGAAATGGAATTGTGATTTTTTGAATTTTTTGAATTTTTTGAAATTAATTAAATAAAACTGATAATAAAAATAGATAACAAACAACAAAAACAACAAAAAAAAATAATTTAATTAACATTGGATAGAAACTAAATAAACTAGAATCAACAAAGCACAATTTTCCATTTTTCATCAATTTCCATTTTTTTTCTTTTTTTTTCATAAATTTTACGTTAAAACTTAAAACTAAAACTAAAACTAAAACGTGAACAAAATTAATATGACAAATAATTAGCAAATAAAAGACAAATAAAAAAGGTAACAACTAAAATGCAGACAATCTAAAACAAAAATCATGAATTAGATGCAACATACAAATTATTTAAAAAATTTGGTGTCTACACTTGTAATTGCACAAAGTTTGTTGCCAAATTCAAACTTTTGTGCAGTTTTCAATTTTTTTTTTAGACTTTGATAGAAAGCTTCTAAAAAACAAGAAGGTGTCATTGATTACATAAATGGTAAGGCATCAAGTTCATTGTCATACAACAGTTCACGTCATGCAATATACATCAGACTATTTAGATTTTTTATGTTTTTGACGTAATAGCAAAATACATCTTATGTTTTCGTTTTGGTTTCTATTAGCCATGAACAGATTTAGAAGGTTGCTATATTCCTGTGACTTGATTGATTCTGAATTCTTATCTTTTATTAATATTTCATTCGGTTTCTTTTCTTTTCACATTAACCTTTAAGCCATTTATATTAAGTACCAAAATTGATGTTTTGGTAACGGGTTGGCCATTCTTTTGTTTACAGAAGATCAGCCAAGATTTGATCTTCCCTATTTTCAAGTTTTTGAATGTCATCATATTGTTGATTTTTTTTTTGCATTTTGAATTATTAATCACTGAATTAGATGTTTAAATTTACATTATAAGACTATTTTTTGAATAACAATGTATTTAAGAAAGGTTATAATAGATTATACAATAAGTTTGTATTTTATGAAAATATTTTTATGAACTACACTAAATAATTTATTATTTTTAGACAATTCCCATTCAATGAATGGGTACAAAACTAGTTAGATAATGTAGCTGACCCATTTACTAAAGCACTTACCTAGTAACAACTAGATCATCATCTTGAGAAGATGTGTATGGGCGATTGTCTTTTAATGCAAGTGAGAGACTATTAGATGTACACACTAAAGCCAATCGCGTCATGATATTTTTGGGATACTTGTAATTGCACAAAGTTTGTTGCTTGTCATATTTAATTATTCCTATGATAAATCCTTAGAATTAGACTTGGGAGTATCAGTCCTCAACAGTTGAGATATGGGATTATATCTACTCTGCAATGGCGCTAATCGTAGGATTATTAATTGGGCATTAATAACTCAATAAGATTGGTTCTTTTTTTTTTTTAATCTACCCAATTGAGAAGAAGAAGAATTTCAATCATTCGTTTAGAGACAGTAAGATAAAAATGTGGGTGCTTATTAGAGAATAATTTCACTTAATATGATCCAAAGAAAGAACACAAAATGGAATTATGACTAATCTGGCAATTGGTTGTGCTTAGTTATAGTTGTACATGTAATCATTAGATTTGAGACATCATGGTTGTCTTTGTATATAATTCATATACTCTAATAGTACAATGTACTTGTATTCTAACCAAGTAACATAAGTACATATTATTAGGTATATTGATTATATAAAGAGACACGTGAATAGTCAATATAGAATCTATCACCGATGGTAAAAGGGAAAATATCCTATGTCAAAAGATATAACTCGGAAGTTCTTGGCTAAGGTGAATGAGAAATTAGAAAAGAGTTATAATTTGATAAAGTTTGTAGATTGGACACATATGATTAAGTCTAAGGGTTTGGCAGTTATTGTTTGCTCTAATAGAGTAATCATGATATTGTATATTCGAGGGAATGAATTGCATGCCCAACATCTCTAAAGAGTTAGGGCATAGGCTAGGGAAACTTCGTATTCCTAGATTATTGCGTATGGATATCTCTTGGAAGGTGGACGCATGTGCAGCTTTTGTGATAATTTTGTAAAATGCCCAACAAGGGTAACTATTCTAATATTCTTGTAGTTAATTCATGATTTTTTTTATTATCACAGATTTGATTCTCGTTAAAAGAATTGAAAACTTTTTATTTTTCACCTACATACAAATTGTTGTTTGTTGTTTTCGCGTCAATTCCTTTCATCTTGTACATATAATATTTGTATGCAGAACACAAATTGTTAGTCCGTTCAGATATTATTGTTTAATTAGACAAGTTTTGTACCATAACACGTTTAAGGAAAAAACATTCAGAAGTTTTTCTTTTTCCAAATAATGTTATATGCAACGATATTTCATGTCTACGATAATATAGTGTAATTGTACATCAATATACAACTTTACTAGTGGTCATAACCAAAAAATAAAAATATTTTAGTAAACCGAGACAAAAGATATCCTGTATTACAATCAGAGATCATATATGCTTCACTTTTTCATGGAACTATTGTTTATATAGAATCTTAAAATGGACTGAATTGTGGAAATGCTGATCATTTGAAGTTTTAGAAATTACTCAAGAATTTCGCCAAAGCCTCTTAGCTTTTAGGCGTAATTAGTTCTTGCCTTGCGTCTCCAGTTTGGAAACGGGGCCTCACAAGTTTTCCATCAAATTCAGAATAGTTAATACAATTCATACATCTTTTAGTATAAACTTGAACTATTTGGATGTAAATGTGAATTTGTCAACTCATAAAACTAAATTGGTTTATAATTCATGATTACACTAAAACAATATGAGTTTAAATTAAATATAATAAGAATTATAAGAACTAGTTTGAACAAGACAAAATTTAACTTGTGAAGCCATGACTATAAGGAGTGGAGCACTTCCATTTAGATAATGGGCTACATGACATAGCTTTCACTACATGAAGACGACTACATAAAGCTAGAATTAGCAAAGCATGCAAGGAAACTAATTAAGAAAATTCAAGAGCAATCATTTTCCAATACAGTTGCAAATCCTACATCCTGCTTTCCACATTAGCAAGCCAAACAAGATCAATTTTTGTAAACCAATGGCATGCCTCAGCTTGTCCAGGAGAGGCTTTAAGAATCTTGAAGGCCACATGATCTACTGGCCACGATGATGTATCCATGTGACATATTGCAAGGATTTTATTAACAGGAGCTCTTGTTTCAGGTTCAACCAAATCGACAGCATACAGGCGAGTTGAGGAGAGCAAATGACAAAAGTAGGCTGCAAATGGAAAGAAAACTTCATGGCACGATACAACTTTTTCAGCATCAAATTGCTTTATATTTCCAATTATTAGCTCATTTCCTGACCATTTTGTACTTCTGGAAGTTAATGCGACCAGCTGTTTGACATGTAAAATTTTCTTTGAGAATGCTAATTTTATGGCTTGGAATCAGTCCAAGCTTCATTCACAAACAACCGGAATGAGTCAGCAAGGGAGTTGGCAGCAGAAATGTGATCACATGGAATGGATCACGTGGCAAAGCATTGTTATAACATAATGAAGAGTTAGTTATTTGGCGGAAAGTTAGTTAGTTACCAGCAAACTGTTTCTTGAGCTCGAAGCTAGGATTTGTATAAGTAATTCATCTGCATTTTAGGAAGGGCATCTGATTGATTGTATTGAAAACTATCTCTCTCAATAACATCTCAGACTTTCTCCTCCTCTCTCCCCTCTTCTTTCTCTAATTCCCCTCTCATTTTTTCTTCTATCTCCTCACCTCTGATACATTTCAATTCATTCAGTTTCGATCCATTACAGTGGTATCAGAGCTTGCGATCCTTGGATTACAAGTTCGAATCACGGACAAGCATGGCGGAAGGTACTCGAATGAAGAGTTTTGAAGAGCAACTCAAGAAACAAGGTGCCAGAATTCAAGCAGTCCTTGATTCCATGGTTGCGGACAAGCAAGTTATGGAAGAAAGGCTGGAAACTAATCAAAGAGAGATGCGAACTTTAATGGAGGCCAATAACACAGAGCTGAAAAACTTTGTGAGTAATCAAATCAGCTCAATTCTGAGGAGTTTGCAAGGCGACAGGGGAATTTTGGGAAATCCTACTGGTTCTGCAGAAAGAACTCCTAATAATCGAAATGTTGGAGTTCAAAGTACTAGACATGGTGAATTTGCAGTTCGTCCATCCAGAGGAGAGGTCAACATTGGC
The DNA here is from genome assembly GCF_003713205.1 of Coffea eugenioides. Taxonomy (NCBI): domain Eukaryota; kingdom Viridiplantae; phylum Streptophyta; class Magnoliopsida; order Gentianales; family Rubiaceae; genus Coffea; species Coffea eugenioides. The sequence continues at coordinate 31,925 of NW_020864538.1, forward strand.
CTATGTAGGGGTCCCCCAGGCTAGATTTCCCAGATTTTGATGGCCACATCCAAGGATAGGTTAGGAAGTTGTGAGAAGTTCTTCCAACTGTTCGCACTCCTGTAAGAACAGCAGATGGACTTGGTGGAATTTGCCACTTAGAAGGGAAGGCAGAACTCTAGTATCAGAATCAAAAAAGATAAAGAATGGTTCAATGTAAGGATTTTGGTTTGGAATTGTGTAGGAGATTCAGCAACTGTGGGGAAGCAAATGCGGTTTAGAAGAGATTCAGCAAGCTCAGTCAATCCTCCACTGTTTTCGCTTACCAGGAAGTTTGAAGAGTTGAATCCATTGTTAAATGATCCAGCGTGCCAGAACCTGACTGATCCTACTATATTGCTAGTTTCCTAAGTTGGAATTGAAGGGGAAATTAAATCTGCCATTGAAAATGCAATAGACCTTGATAGTCTACAAGCTGCCTATTTGAGATGGCCAGATGGCAAGAACACCACTAGAAAGGCTTGTTCACAAGTCCAGGAGGACTACACTTCAAGAGTGCCTTACGTTTTAACCTCTATGGTCTTAACAAAGGAGGCATGGAGGTATCAGGATCCAGGAGCAAGTACTGGCAGGTTGCGTACATTTGCCAATAGATTAAACAGGAAGATCCAATTCACTAGCAATAGTTTTTCAAGAAGATTCTCCCTACTGAATTTCAAGTTACAAGAAGATCCACACCCTATGTTTTAGGTATTAGAAAATCAGTTCTTAGGACACAATTGTAAAAGCAAGGGTTCCACATGATGTTAGTAGAATGAGAAAAATTTGTGATCTGCAGACCAAAACAGCAGCAGAGAAGGAAGTTATTGTATACATGGGGAACCAACAGGAGCATGATGTGATGTGACCTTGCATGCAATGTCAGTGGGGAATTATTGTCTCGCCCCATTTTTCTATAAGAAAATAAAAAATAATTTAAATGTTTGAAAAGTGAAATTTATTGATTTGAAAATTGATTTTTTATTTACAAGAAAAAATTGTGGGTCTAAATGGACTTGAAAATGCGCACGCATTTTGGACCCCAAAATATAGTTTAAAAAGGGTTTTGAAATAAAAATCGGAGTCGCCACTTGGTATTGAGTTAAGGTGTACCAAGTCACCAAAAATGAGTTTTTTAAAGGAAAAAGTAGAAAAACCCCTTTTAAACGACTCCTAGTCCACGTAAACCAATGAAAAAGGTTCGGGAGTCACATTTGAATAAGGGGAAGGCAATGACAAAAATCCAAGGCACCCCTTCGACCTTAACCAAGACTAGTTGCGTGATTTTAGTCAAATTTTTTGTTTAACCAAAGAATTTACACATTGGATGTACTAATATGAATGCAAACCTAGACCTAAGGGGGACATTGGGGGCCCAAATTTCACTTCAAAGCTTGAGTGGCAATACATTGTTGTTGATGCCCAATAGTGAACTCTTTGGAGACGGTCACGAATAATTGCAAAATATGAGACTTTAAGAAAGAGAATAGATAATAATTTTATAGAAATATAACATGTTTAAAGTGAATGCATCATGTCAGGTACGGGGGGGACTAATGTTTCGTGACTCAATTTTCCCTTTCAATAGAGGGAATACGAGCTGCTAAGGCTAAAAAGCCAAACTCGTCCAACCCATATCCAAGGGGTTCCCTAATCTAATCAAGCAAATGCACTACCCTAATTCTAGTGCCTATATGAAATGCAAGTCTAATGTCATGTTTCATACAAAAGGGTATATATATATATATAGGGAAATTAGGGATAAGGGATATACATATAAGGAGAATATCATACAAAATGATAAAAAGCCCTAAAAGGTGAAAAATATGCATGAGATGAAGTGTGGTCATACAAAACATGATCTAACGCGCGAAGGGCTCCTAAAGGTCTAGCATTGGACTAGCCCACATCTACGCTCTCTCACAAGCATTGGACTTGCAAGAGCTCGAGGGGACAACCATGACTAGCATTGGACTAGCCACGGTTACGTGCATTTGCATCCATCATACATACATAAGTAAATGTGCATAATTAAAGCAAGTAGACATGTGAGCACGTAATTCACATAACACATAAGCATGCATATCTAGATGCCAAAACCTAGGAAAGCGATTAAACACATAGCACATAGACATGCAAAACACATAAGGCAATTAAGGCCCTAACTATTACATTTTTAGGGGGAGGAAGGCCTACTACAATCTAAAAAGGGGAAACGGAACAATAAAAATAATAACCTAGCTATTACAATTTTGGCATTCGAATGCCTCCCAAATGATAAAATTAAACTAAAATTAAAGCAAAAACTAAGCAACTAAAGAAATAAATAAAGTGAAAATGAAATAAACACTTAAAGTCATGCAATTGCACACATAAGACACATATACGCACGTAGGGTCAAATAAAGTCAAAAATAAAGGATAGAGTGTACCTCCCTCGCAATGGTAAGCAAATGAAGGGAAAATAGCTTCAAAATAATAAAAGGGTCAAGGTACCACTGTAATTGAGAAAAATTAAAAGAAATGCGCAAATACAAAGCTCACTTGATCATAAAGCCCCTAAAGTCATGACTTAAGTGCAATTGAAACAAAGCATAGTAGTCAATTGAAGCAAACAAACAATGAAGTTGTAAAATTAAAACTACCAAGGACCAAATTGAGGAGATTATTCAATTGGTTGGGTCATAGTAGAACAAGGGGAGATTTGGGGGGTTAGAGCGCAATTGTTTTGGAACATTTCCATGCATGCACACGAGAGATTCATTTCTACAACCGAAAGCATTCTGCAATTTCTTTCTGCTGCAACTTCATGAGCTCACAGTGCAAATTTCCCAGCCCAAACATCAAGAATCCAAGCAACGAAATGCACCATTTTAACATCCAAACAAGTAGCAAAATGCAGTCACAGAAATACAATCCTCTTAACAAGACAATTCTTAGAAGTCTTTCATGCAAGTTAACTGAGAAAACAAGCCTCCGCAACTACCAGAAACTTTCCTTTTCTTCCGCAACCATTCTCATGCAATTTCCCTATCTAAATTAGATGTATTCATGCAAGCAAACTAAGAAAACCTGATTGATTTGTTAACTAAACAGAAAGTACTAGATCTTGGAGCCAAAAGAAAGAAAAACAAGAGGACAAGGCTGTGAGTTTCTGGTTCGGCAAGCTAAAATGCGTTTCCCAGCAAGTACTTGGACATAATTCAAGTGTCTTTTAAAGCCGAAGCACACAAACTCAGCACTAAACTTTCCATTTCTTCCCTTCAACACAAGATTAAAGATGCAATTTAAGTGCAAAAACTCAGTCACGGAGAAGAAAACAACAGAAAAAAATGTAGCAGCTTTTTCCTTTGCTGCGAGTTTCGCAGCTTCAAGCTCGCGTAGGTTACATGCTGAGATGTTGTTTGTAGCTTTGGATCAGAACATGTGACCTTACCATTAACCATTTAGACTCCAGATTTGGCTAGCAAAAAAAAAGATGATTAAACCCAGTTTTGTGGGCTGTCGCGAGACAAAGGGGAGAAAAAAAAAAACAGCAAAAACATGAGAAGGAAGTGCAGCTTTCTTTTTTCTGCTGGTTTCTCAAATGCAACATACGGCATCACAAACCCAGCTCGCAAACACGGTCAGATTCCATTTGAGCTAAACAAACGAAACTACCACCTAGGCTTCTCACTTTGCAACATGAAATTTCTGGATTTAAACGCACAAAAATTAGGCAAAAAGGGCATGCAAGCATCGGAATAACATTCTGAAATTTTCCCTGCTACAATTCTCTACCGTTGCCGTTCTCATGCTAATGCAATTTGCCCACCCAAACATAGCTAATATCTCAGCCAAGCATCGAAGTCTCGATCTTAAACAACAAAATCAGAAAAAACTCAATATCCGAACAAACCAAACAACTTAGAATGAAGAAAAACGCAATTCTGGAAAAATTTTGCAACTGTCTTATGCTTGGAAACTTCAGCAATTTTTTAAATAACTATCTCTGACCAAAACCAACAAGCTCATCGACCAAGATTCATTAGACACACTCAGCATACGTTGATGAACACCATAGCCATTAAAATTCATGGGGAAAGCGCAAGGAAAAAGAACGCACCTGGCTTCTGATAAAACCAGTAATGTTGGTATCATCAGGAGCGAAGAAAGCCTCCAACCACATTGCCCAAACCATCCATCATCGAACCATTTCCAGACCTTGTGGGTGAGAGTACTTGTATTCTCCCTTGGTGGAGATCCGTGACTGATGTTGGCTCAATGACACGATGACAGCTTCTCGTGAAGGTCAACCGTCCTAATACCTTCTTCGTTCCTTGAGGAAACAGCACCAGATCTTTCTTTCTTCCTCCTTGCTCTCCCATTTCGCTCTGCTTCCTTGCTCCTCCTTTCCGACTCTCCTTTCTTCTGATTTTCCCTCAGCTATCCCCCGCCATTAACTCTCCTTCCTCTGGTTTTTTTTCCTCTCTGCCCAAAAACTCTACCTCTCTCGGCTTCCTCCGTTTTTTCCTCACGTAACCCCAGCCGTCACTCCTTATCCCTCTCTTTCTCTAGAACCTCTCTCCAAACCCTAGCCTCTTCTCACAGCCGACCCCTCTCAGTTTTCTCCAGCCGTCACCTTTTGCTCTCTCAAACCTCTCCATAGCTTTCTTGACCTTTTTCCTTTCGGTCTCCCTCTTGTTTTTCTTTTTCGCCGTCACCGAACTCTCTCTCGTTTCCTTACCCAACCAGCCGCCCTCCAACTCTCTTCGTTTTTCTCTCCAGCCGCCAACTTCAGACCTCCCCTCTGATTTCTGTTTTTCAATCCTCTTTATATGAACCCATAACCCCCTAAACCCTCACCCCAAAGGTGAGGATGAAGGGATGATTTCCACCCCAAAATTTCAGCCATCCGATCCATTGGGAGGGAAAAAAAACTAGAAAAGTGAACCGAAAATGATATTTCTTCATATTGCTGCATGTGCGGTTTTCTCTTTTTTTTTTTTTTCTTT
>NW_020864539.1:0-24572 GCF_003713205.1 Coffea eugenioides
ACTAGGATTGCAAGACGTCAAGCTGAGGCCTTCAGGGACTATCGTTCGAGGGTTTGATGGAGCTCAAAGGGAGCCGATAGGAGAGGCAGATTTAGTAATCGAGATGGGGCCCGCCCAGTTTCAAATAACTTGCCAAGTCATGAACTTCCCGAGCATTTATAATATCTTGCTTGGAAGACCATGGATTCACAAGTCTGGGGCCGTGCCGTCTTCGTTGCATCAATTACTCAAGTTCGTGGTAAATGACAAGCTAATCACTATCTTTGCTGAAGAGGACTGCCTGGTGATCACCGATTCTGGAGTTAAAGAGGAGGGTAGTCAAAGTGTTACCATGTCCCCTCACAGCACATCCGATATAGTCTCCGTAAGTTGGATAACCACGGAGGAACAAACTCCCTCAAAAGCCAGTGTAATGATGGCCAGAGAAATGATTCGTGGAGGATACAAATTCGACAAGGGTTTGGGGCGTGAACTGCAAGGGATCCTGAAGCCAGTGAAGATAGTAGAAAAGAGAGATACCTTCGGTTTGGGTTTCAGACCAACCGCCAAGGATTTCAAGGAGATGAAAGAGCGTAAAAGAGCAGAAAAGGAGGGCCGGCAAAGGGCTTTCGATATTCCACCACTGTGGTATACTTTTCCCCGGCCAACTGAAATAATCACATCAGAGGGTAATTCAACTGAAGAAATCGAGAATAGTTTGTCCCAGTTGTTCGTTGGGGCAATATTTGAAGACAATTTCCTGAGCGAGGCCGAATTTCCTGACATCCCTGAGGGGTCTATTTCTAATTGGACTGCCGAGGTCCTGCCTATTCAGAAGGAGTTTCGGTAAATCTAGGGGGTTTATCATTCATGTGAATTCATGAAAATACCTTTGCATCTGTAAATAGTCAATGAAAACAATTTTCCTTTTAACTAACGTTTGTGCATGTAAATATTGTTAAGCTTTCGTTTCAATTTGCTTTCAATCAAAGGTCTTTATAAAAATGCACAAGTTGTTCTTGTCATTGTTGTGTTGTTTATTCGATTGTTTATATTCATATTGCTTGATTCATTTGTTTGTTGTATGCTTATTTACTTATTATCCCACATTCGTTAATTCTTTCAGATGGCCAAAAATAAAATTATTTGACCCTTTGGATATCACAGTTCTGGAATACGATAATGGCAATCTCTATATCACTCACGACTTGGAGGTCTGTGAATCTGAACTCCAAAGCGAGAGTGATAATGAGGAAGTATTCGATTCTTTTGCAAAGGACTTTGAACAATATGAGGAAAAACCGAAACCGAACCTGGAAGAAACAGAAAAGGTTAACATTGGAACTGAGGATGAAGTTAAGGAGGTGCAGATTAGTATTCATTTGAATAAGAGCCAGAAAAAGGAGATGCTTGAGTTCTTGACTATGTTCCAGGATGTATTTGCGTGGTCCTATGATGATATGACTGGTATTTCAACTGACGTGGTAGTGCACAGGTTACCCACAGACCCTTCTTTTCCACCCGTAAAACAAAAACCCAGAAAATTCAAACCAGATATGAGCCTCAAAATAAAAGAGCAAATTGAAAAACAACTCAAAACCAACATTATCATTGTTTCCCATTACCCAATTTGGCTTTCAAACCCAGTCCCTGTTCCAAAAAAGAGTGGAGAGGTGAGAGTTTGTGTTGACTATAGAGACCTTAATAAAGCCAGTCCTAAAGATGATTTCCCTCTACCAAATATTCACATTCTTTTAGACAATACTGCCGGACATGAGATTGAATCCTTTTGCGATTGTTTTGCTGGTTACCACCAAATTTTGATGGCAGAAGAGGATAGGGAGAAGACTGCTTTCATTACCCCTTGGGGTACCTTTTGCTACCGAGTCATGCCCTTCGGTTTAAAGAATGCTGGAGCGACGTATCAGAGGACCATGACAACCCTATTTCATGATATGATCCACCGGGAGATGGAGGTCTACGTGGATGACATCATAATCAAGTCTAAAAGGACGGAGGACCACTTGGATGATTTGAGAAAGTTATTTGAAAGGCTGCGAAAATACAATTTGAAGTTAAATCCTGCGAAATGCGCCTTTGGGGCACCAGCTGGTAAATTGTTGGGTTTCATCGTGAGCAAGAGAGGCATAGAGATAGATCCAGCAAAAATCAAAGCGATTCGAGATATGCCAGTGCCAAAGACTCAGAAAGACGTGAAAAGCTTCTTAGGAAAGATCAACTTTATTGGGAGGTTCATTGCCCAATTAACGGCCACATGTGAGCCGTTGTTCAAATTATTAAGAAAGAATGTGCCGTTGTACTGGAATGAGGAGTGTCAACAGGCTTTCGACAAGATTAAAGATTATTTGCTGCAGCCTCCGGTCCTGGTGCCACCCAAACCGGGCCGACCGCTGATCATGTACTTATCTGTGCTCGACGGAGCCGTAGGTTGCGTTCTCGGGCAACACGATGACTCTGGAAGGAAAGAACAGGCCATTTACTATCTAAGCAAGAAGTTCACGCAGTACGAGGCTAATTATTCATTCATTGAGAAAAGCTGCTGTGCATTGGCCTGGGCAGCCCAGAAGTTGAGACACTATCTGTTAAGCCATACTACTTATCTTATTTCCCGATCTGATCCTTTGAAGTATCTCCTAGAAAAGCCGATGCTAACTGGACGTCTAGCTAAGTGGCAGATAGTCCTCTCAGAGTTCGATATTGTTTTCACTTCTCAGAAGGCCGTCAAGGGGCAAGCTATAGCTGATCATTTGGCAGAAAATCCGAGGGATGATGACTATCAACCACTTCACACCTATTTCCCTGATGAAAAGATTTTATTTGTAGGCGCCACGGACGATATAAGTGAACAAAGTCCTGAATGGAGGCTTTTCTTCGACGGAGCTTCAAATTCGCTCGGAGCTGGAATTGGAGCTGTTCTGGTTTCGCCCGAAGGAAAGCACTACCCTGCCGCTGCCAAATTGCAATTTGCTTGTACCAACAACATGGCTGAATATGAAGCCTGCATTTTTGGTCTCAAAATGGCTTTAGAAATGGAGATCAAGGAGTTGGTAGTTTTCAGTGACTCAGACTTACTCGTGCACCAAACCTTGAAGCAGTGGATAACCAAAGATTCAAAAATTCTGCCCTACCATTGTAGTTTGCTCACTCTGGCCAAGCAATTTCAAAATTTGGAGTTCAGACATCTCCCGCGAGCCCGAAACGCATTTGTCGATGCTTTGGCCACTTTAGCTTCTATGATTCAGTATCCAGATGAGTTGAAGATCGAACCGATCCAGATTCAATTTCAAGACAAACCTGCCCACTGTTGGGCTGTAGACAAGTCTTCTGACAGTGTTCCTTGGTTCAATGATATTAAAGAGTTTCTCAAAACTGGGTCCTACCCTCAGCATGCTGGTACAAAAAACAAGAGTTTTCTGCGTAGAATGGCTTCAAAATTTTTCTTAAATGGAGAAGTGTTGTACAAAAGAACCTCGGATTTGAACCTTTTAAGGTGCATTGATGAAGATGAAGCTCAATATATGATGAAGGAAGTGCATAGTGGCGTTTGTGGACCTCACATGAATGGCCATTTGCTAGCGAAGAAAATCATGAGAACCGGATACTTCTGGCTTACTATGGAGCATGATTGTATAAATTTTGTCCGGAGATGTATAAAATGCCAAATGCACGGTGACATTATACGCGCTCCACCCACTGAACTGCATAGCATGACCGCCCCATGGCCCTGTTCAATGTGGGGTATGGACGTGATTGGTACAATCGATCCTCCCGCTTCAAATGGACATCGATTTATATTGGTGGCAATCGAGTACTTTACCAAATGGGTTGAAGCAGAGTCATTCAAACATGTCACGAAGAAGGTAGTGGCCAATTTCCTGAGAGATCACATCATCTGTCGCTTCGGAGTACCCGAAACGCTTATCACGGACAATGCCAAGAATCTGAACAATGACATGGTAGATGGACTATGTGAGCAGTTCAAAATCAAACACCGCAATTCTGCCATTTATAGGCCTCAGATGAATGGAGCTGTAGAAGCCGCGAACAAGAATTTGAAAAAGATTATCCGCAAAATGACTGAAAGGCATCGCGATTGGCATGAAAAGTTGCCTTATGCATTGATGGCATACCGGACTTCTATCCGGACATCAACTGGGGCAACACCGTATTCACTCATGTATGGAATGGAAGCTGTGTTACCAGCCGAAGTTGAAATTCCTTCGTTGCGAATCCTCATGGAAGCTAAGTTGGAGGAGGCTGACTGGATAAAGCAGCGCCATGAACAATTGACGTCGATCGATGAAAGGCGATTCAATGCTATTTGTCATGGTCAGTGTTATCAGAAACGGGTGGCCCGAGCTTACAACAAAAAGGTCCATCGGCGGGCATTTGAAGAAGGTGATAAGGTGCTGAAGCGAATTTTGTCGATGCAAGATGAAGCTAAAGGCAAATTTGCTCCGAATTGGCAAGGGCCGTTCATTGTCCAAAAGGTATTACCTGGCGGAGCCCTTATTCTAGCAGAAATGGATGGACGGGCATTCCCTCAACCCATCAACTCAGATATGTGCAAAAAGTTTTTCATTTGATCGTGCAAATTTTCTTTAGAAATTCATGCAAAATGGCGAAATGCAAGTCAGGCCATCTTCTTTTACACTTAAAATATTTTATCCCTACTTGTCCCCTTTGAGCCAATTGACAAAATTTTCGTTTGATAACCCCTGAGGATTGCAAACCCCACACTGGGGCAAAATTTTATTTTTGAAAGAGAGATGAGCAAAAGAAAGGGAAAAGAACCCCACACTGGGGCAAATTTAATTTTTAAAGAAAAATGCAAAAGTGAGGAAAATGCAATGAAGAAAATGCAAAGAGTGAAAATCCGATTAAACTGGGGCAAATTTTCCCCGGTTTCATTCAAAATCGGAAATGATGCAATCTCAGTTTATTTTACCCCTGGCATCGAACTTGCTTTCAAGCCTTAACCTTTCTGGAAAACATCCCACCTGACCTCATTACAAAGCCCAAAGTCCTGGCTTCCGTCATTTGTTGCATTTCTATTAGCAAAATTTGATAATCAACTGGCAAATGATGTCTGTAATGCCTTCGCCTAATCTACAAGGGAAGTGCATTTTACTGATGCCTGAAACCTTTAACTCATGTTTCTGAGTCGATCATGGTCGAGATGTGTCTTTATTCTTCAGGCGAAAACCCGAAAGGGCGCCTCGTGAAAAAAAAAAAAAAAAAAAAAAAAAAAAAAAAAAAAAAAAAGAGAAGAGACAAAAAGCAAAGAAAAACAAAAACAAAAAGAAAAGAAGAAAAGAAAAACAAAAACAAAAAACAAACAGGGTGGGGGCAACTTTGGTGAAAACCCGAAAGGGCGCCAAGGTAGGTTTTCACAACAGACGAGCGCGAGAAGGAACAGCTGGTGACCTGGTTCGTTTGGAGTTTTTCCTCATGTTTGTAATACTTTTGCCAGTATCGGATTCCGAAGCAAAATATCCAAAGTCTTGAATATGATTTTCGTTGGCTAAATTTGTATTGTTCTTTACAAAATGTATCTTTGTGAATCTTTTGGTTGTTCTCAATTATTTGTGTATGACTGCTTATGATTGTCTACATTCTTTTGCATGCTCATCTTTGCCTGACATAGGAAATAATCTTGCATATACATTGATCGTTATATGACAAATTTTCACGCATCATTCTTTTACCATTGAATTCAAATGAGTGATAAACCCAAAGGTTTGAGCAAAAATAGGGGATTCAATCATCAGATACAGGGAGTAACATGCAACAAAGCTACCACCTGGATTGGGTGACGTGGTCAATCCGTATTTTATCAGTCTTAGAATTTGCAAAGTCACAAGTTCGACCAAGACGGGTGCCGCAGAACAGAGGTAAAAATAGTACAAGACTCATGTTTACACGATTCTCAAGGCAAACCGGATCAAATAATGGTGGCAAATCCATTATTATTTATTCTTTCCTTGCAGGAGCACTGCGGTCACAAATGAAAGCGATCATTCTCTTTTTCAAACCTAAAGCAATGTTATTTGCAAAGATGGATTATAAGGACCAACACCAGCCATCGCTTCAACTACAGAGATCCAATCTCCCTCTAGGTACAAAAATTTGAACTACTCTCAGGTAAAAATTCAATTCATTGTCTCAAACTTCCCCAGTGAAGTCCGTTTAAATTCCTGTTCGGGTCAGTCCCGTTTAAATTCCTGTTCGGGTCAGTCCCGTTTAAATTCCTGTTCGGGTCAGTCCCGTTTAAATTCTGTTCGGGTCAGTCCCGTTTAAATTCTGTTCGGGTCAGTCCCGTTTAAATTCTGTTCGGGTCAGTCCCGTTTAAATCTGTCGGTGTTCGGGTCAGTCCCGTTTAAATTCCTGTTCGGGTCAGTCCCGTTTAAATTTCTGTTCGGGTCAGTCCCGTTTAAATCTTGTTCGGGGCAGTCCGTTTAAATCTTGTTCGATCAGTTCAGTCCCGTTTAAATTTCTGTTCGGGTCAGTCCGTTTTAATTTGTTCGGTCAGTCCGTTAAATTCCTGTACGGGTCAGTCCCGTTTAATTTTCTGTTCGGGGTCAGTCCGTTTAAAATTCCTGTTCGGGTCGTCCCGTTAATTTCCTGTTCGGTCAGTCGTTTAAATTCTTGTTCGGGTCAGTCCCGTTTAAATTTCTGTTCGGGTCAGTCCGGTTCAGTCCCGTGTTTAAATTCCTGTTCGGGTCAGTCCCGTTTAATTCTGTTCGGGTCAGTCCCGTTAAATATCCGTTTAATCTGTTCGGTCAGTCCCGTTTAAAATTCTGTTCGGGTCAGTCCCGTTTAAATTCTTGTTCGGGTCAGTCCCGTTTAAATTTCTGTTCGGGTCAGTCCCGTTTAAATTCTGTTCGGGTCAGTCCCGTTTAAATTTCTGTTCGGGTCAGTCCCGTTTAAATTTCTGTTCGGGTCAGTCCCGTTTAAATTCTTGTTCAGGTCAGTCCCGTTTAAATTCTGTTCGGGTCAGTCCGTTTAAATTCCTGTTCGGGTCAGTCCGTTTAATTTCGTTCAGTCCCGTTTAAATTCTGTTCGGGTCAGTCCCCGTTTAAATTCTGTTTCGGGTCAGTCCCGTTTAAATTTCTGTTCGGGTCAGTCCCGTTTTAAATTCTGTTCGGGTCAGTCCCGTTTAAATTTCTGTTCGGGTCAGTCCCGTTTAAATTTCCTCGTTCGGGTCAGTCCCGTTTAAATTCCTGTTCGGGTCAGTCCCGTTCGGGGTCAGTCCCGTCTTTCGATCTGTTCATGTTCGGGTCAGTCCCGTATTAGAATTCCTGTTCGTCGGAATCTTTTGCAGCCCAATAACACAGGTAAGTATTTGGTGTCCACTTCTTTGTCTCAAGTTTTTTCAAAACTCAGACAAAGAGGGGCAAACTGTAGACACCAAATTTTGAATAATTGGTATGTGGCATCTACTTCATGATTTTTATTTTAGATCGCTTGCATTTAGTTCATTGTTGTGTGTTTTGCATTTCTAGTGGTTATTTTATTTTAGTTTTATTCATTTGGCCCTTTTAATTTGTCTATTCATTTTTATTTTTGTCATTTTAGGTTTTTAATCACTTTTAAGTTTTAGATTTTAGTTTTGAGTTTCTAGTTTTTTTAGTTTTTAAGTTTATAGAGTTTTTAGAAAGAAAAGAAAAATCATTTTAGTCATTTTGTTTTTATTCAATGCTTTCTCGAAAGAAAAATGAAAATGCAAAATCATAAAAAGGGGAAAAAAAAAGAAATTAAAGGAAAAGAGGAAAAAGAAAAGAAAAAAATAGGTTTTAGATGGATTGGAAAAATGAAAAAAAGAGGAAAAAGAAAAGAAAAAAAAAGGGAAAAATTGTTCACAAAAATATGTTTATTTCTTTAAATTCAATCTTTAGGCACTTTAGTTATTTTATTAAGTTATTTTGAGAAAAAGGAAATGATGAAAAATGAAAAATTGAAAAATTAAAAAAGGCCATTTTTGTTTAGTTTTTTGTTTAAAATTATTTTTTGTTTTGTTATTATTATTATTACCTGGTTTGTGTAATTTTGTTATTGTTTTTTACTTTATTTTACCATTTCATCTTTTAATTTGAAAAAAAGAAAAAAAAAAAAAAAAAAAAAGAAAAAAAAAGGAACGCTTGCGGCAGGCAGGCTGCATTCTTTTTTTGCAGCTTGCCAAGGACACTTCGTACGTGCCATTGAAGGGCAGGATGAAGGCAGAGGCTGGCCTTCATCCTGACCATTCAGTGTAGGGTTTAAGGGCCTTGGAGTTCCATATAAAAGCAGAAAGAAAACATCAGCCGCGGAGGAGTTTTTTTTGGAAAGCGTTAACGAGCTAAGAGAGAACCGAGTAAGAACGGCTAAAAGAAAAACTGAGAGCTGAGAGATTGAGAGCGGGGACAGCGAGAGAAAAACTGAAAGAGAAAGCTGGGGTTAGGGGGTGGAGGAAGAAAGAGGGCTTAGAAGATCCGAAGAAAGCAAGAGGGGAGAGTCGAGGGGGATAGAGAGGTTTCGGAAAACCTGAAGAGAGAAATCGACGGGCAAGGAGGTGAAGAGCAGCAAAAAATTCGACCTTCCAGCCTGCATTTTTCCAGCGAACGACAGAAGACTCTGAGCTCCCAAAATTTGGATTCCTACATCTCAACTTCATAGGCTACAAAGGTAATCCTTTTCTGGCTTCATATCTCCCAACAAGCTCAGTAGTTTGTATGTTTTTCCTTTTCCATTAGACTTCATAAATTTTCAGTTTTGGTCCGCAAGTTTCACGGTAGAGAGTTGCAGGTTTGGACATTGTTTTGATATGATGAGTTTATATTGACATTCTGGGTTTGTGGTCGGAGGTTGGGTTTGAAGATTTTGGAGTTTGTTTGTCGTGAGAATCAGTTTTGTTTGGGTAGTTATCGATCATGCCTGTTTTGTCTTGGGCTAGTTCTTCATTTTGTTCTAACGCTAAAGGGGCCGAAGAGTTGGAATTTCTGGAATAGATTTTTACATGTGGAAGTGTTGCATATTGTTTTCTTGTTAGAAGCCTAAAAATTCATGATGTTGATTGTTGGGATGTGGTTCAATAATGGTAAAGATTTGTGATTTGGGTTGAAGATAAAAAATGAATGAAAAGTCTTGCGGCAATCTAAGGTTGGCCGTTAACTGATTTTGTATGAAGGTTGGCCGTGAACTTACCTGTCCTCATTTAAAACTCTGGTTCATTGGCTTTGTTTTCTGGTTTGTTTGGGTCAATTTTTAGCATGAATGTGAGTTATTTCTGAAGTGCTTTGAATCTGAAGTTTGATTCACAGTTGAACGGCAAACAGATTTTCATTTTGGTTGATAATTTCTGGGTAGCTAAGCTTTCTGAAATGGCTGACTTTCCTCTTTGGTTTAATGCACGTAAGTTATGTGTTTGGTTGGAGTTGAAGATGCAATATACGTGCGTGTTTGGGAAGGCTTGAAAACCTTAAATTAGAACCAAATGTTTGCTGAAATTAACCATTGAACCAGTCTTGCGCACATATGCTTTAGATTTTTGGCATGGCTTTCCGTTTAATTTTTGTTGTTCTTGATTGGCTTGTTTGTGTAGTCATTTGCTTAGTGTAAAGTTGCAAACCTGGATTTGAAAGTATTTAATCAAAGCTGTGTGTATTTGGGTTCAATAAGGTTTGAAAGAAACGTTTGATTCTTTATTGGAAAACATATGAGCAAGTGGCCGAAATTTCTGTGGCATTCTTATGGCTGTCCAATGAATTTTCGCGCTTAAGCTGCATGCTTAATCTTATGTAGAAGGGAAGGAAGGGGAGTTTAGGTGTTGAGTTTGTACATTTGCATCCTTAAAACGCTTGAGCTATGGTCGAATGTTTGCTGAGAATAAGTAAGTCAAAACTGCCGAACTTTCTGTCCTAGAATTTTCCAGCCGTGACACATGAAGTTTCCCTTATTTGTTCCTTTGCTGCATTTTTCATCTAGCCATGAGTTTGCATTTGTAGTTCCCTTGCTGCATTTCTCAGCCTAGCCATGAGCTTGCATTAGTTGTTCCTTTGCTGCATTTTTCATCTAGCCATGAGTTGACACATGTTGTTCCCTGGCTACAATTCTCCAGTTTAGCCATGAACTTTCATCTTGGATTCTTTGCTGCATTTCTCATAAACCCATGAGCTTGGTGAGCTTTATATGTGTGAAGTTCATGTGAATGGAGTTGCGACATAACAACAGAAATTTTGCCGTAGATGGTTTTCTTTCTTTTGCTGCAGTTCATCTCCATAACTTGCTGTTTTCTTAGCTTCTTGCAACAACACATAAGTTGGTTTTGCCCATTTCCTTTTTGCTAGCTAAATCTATTGTAGAAAAGGGTAGTGTTTGATTGGTTTTGAAGATGTACGTTTGGCTCTAAATAG
The DNA here is from genome assembly GCF_003713205.1 of Coffea eugenioides. Lineage (NCBI taxonomy): Eukaryota > Viridiplantae > Streptophyta > Magnoliopsida > Gentianales > Rubiaceae > Coffea > Coffea eugenioides. The sequence goes on from NW_020864539.1 coordinate 10,392, forward strand.
TTTGAACAACGTTTAAACATTGCTGGAATTTTGATGAGGTTAGGAACATTGAATCTTCTTGGCATAAAATTTCCTAGCACTTGCATGTTTGTTCCTGCTATGTTTTGGTTTGTTTGGGGGAACCAAGTTGGGTGTTATGTTGTTTGACTCAAGGTGGGGATGTTGCTAGATAAAACTTGTCCAAACTTGGCTTTAGTTTTTGCCAAAATCTGTTTGAAAAAAAATGCAAATGCAGCAATCTTTGAGTTGGTTTTGTAACAAAAGTGCAGCAGTTTTTTTTTTGATTTTGTAAACTTGCAAGAAATTACTTTGATTAAGTATTGTTTAAGCATGCTTTAATTGGAGTTAGTTTAATGCTTTGCTAGCTAAAGATTCATAGATGAATTTGCGGATGAGCTAGCTTAGCCTACCAAGATTTTCTTGTTACTGCCGAAATTTCCTTGTTGTTTGCCGAAAGTTTCTTGTTTGTTGCAGAAAATTTTGTTCTTTACGTATGCATGCATGCCAATATTTCTAAATGTAGCACTTTGCCCCCTCAAGTTTCCCCTTATGCCACTATGGCCCAAGTAATTGGAACATTTAATCAATTTGATCCCTCTAAGTTTCTCTTTGTGCCACAATAGCCCAAGCATGTTTTAGTATCTTGTAATTAAGTCCTAAAATCATTGCAACTTCAATCATTGTTTGACTCTTTCTTTATTTTTGGAATCTTTGAAGTGCTTAAACGATTTATTAGATTCAAATGTTTGAGTAATGCTTGTTTTTGGGGTTTTTAGTAGATGTTATGCTTGGAGATTGGATGATCATGCCTTTATTTTGGGCTTTAATTAGTTTTTTGATATTCATTGAGTTGCAATTGATGGAAGATTCATGTTGAGATGGTTTAGGTGATCGGTTGGTCTAATTTGTTTTTTTTTATTTATTATTTTTTTTATTTTATTTGATCATTTCTAAGTTGCAAAGTGAGGACGGATTCGATGTTTGATGGATTCCGAGTGTCATATTTATCTTTTATCATTATATTGGTGCATTAATCCTTTCCTTTGAATGGTTTTAGCCCAAATTAGCTTCTTCTTTAGTGACCATAGCCCAAGTTGAGTCTCGTTCACCTTACTAGCATTACACACGGGGGAGGTACAATTTCTTTTTTATCTTTTTTTGTTTCTCCTATGTGCTCTTATGTGTTATGTGAATATGCCTGTCTACTTCGCTTTCCTTGCCTCCTTGCATGCATTTACTTGCTTTTACTTTTATTTAAGTTTTATGGGGTATGTGTACACCTCTTGGCTTGTAATAGATAGGGCTCGAAGAGCATTTGGTCCATTTTCCCTTCCCCTTTATGCTTTTATGGGGTATGTGTACACCTCTTGGCTTGTAATAGATAGTGCTCGTAGAGCATCTGGTCCATTTCCCCTTCCCCTTGGTTGCTTGTTTTGTTGTTACATGTTAAATTGCTTTAGTAGGCTCTTGCATCTAGTCGAGCATGCTAAGTGCTACGTGCTACGTGTTTACGAGCGTTTTGGCATGTCTACTTGCTTTCATAACCATGAATGAATGGAATGGATGAATGTACGTCACCACACTAGCCTAATGCTAGTTGTGGCTCATTTTTTTATTAGGAATTCATAGAAAGGGCTAGTCCAACGCTAGACCCAATAGGATTTTTCCTTTATTTTTTCATTAATGCATTATTTGCCTGTTCACTACATATCACGCATTTTCCTTAGTTTTATCATTTGGCATGATCCTCGACCCCCTTCTCCCCTCACTTTAGGTTTTGCATCCCATACTAGCTATAGGGTTCATTTTGCTTGAGTGTCCCCTTCCGATAAGGGAAACGAGCGAGTGTGGATACTCGATAGCCTTAGCACGCTAGTTTCGCCTTCTAATCAAAGGGAAAATCAAGTCACGATTTAGGTCTCCCCGTACCCAATATGCATGAATTCCCTAGGCTCATGCATTCTCAATCCACTCTATCATTACACTTTCACTTTTGTCTCATTTGCACACATGCACCTTTTTATCACCTTCACTTGCACATGAACACTTTTTTGTCTCCACTTGCAGACGAACCCTTTTATCTTCACTCGCACACGAACATTTTTATCTTCACTCGCACACGAGTACTTTCATCTACATTTGCACACCTTCACTCTTATCTTATTACTTTTATCATTTTTCTCACTTCATACAAACTCACACTTTCACATGGCATGCATTCCACTCATTTTTCACGTCATTTAGGTTTAGGTGTGACCTCTCCAAAAGGATCATTATTGGGCTTCACAATTAATGTGATTGGCACCACTCAACCTTTGAAGAGAAATTTCCCCCATGTCCCCCTAGGTCTAGGTTTTTGCATTCATATAGACATATCCAATACGCGATACATACCTTGGGTAGAAAAATTAGGAAAAATTGGTTCAAGTCACGCAACTAGCCTTGGCTAGGTCGAAGGGGTGCCTTGGATTTTTATCCTTGCCTTCCCCTTCGTCAAATGTGACCCCCGATCCCTCTTTTGGTTACGTAGACCCAAAAGTTCTCAAAAAGGGTTTATTTACTTTTTTATTCAAAAACAAAAATCATTTTTGGGTGACTTGGTACACCCTAACTCTTTACCAAGTGGCGACTCCATTTTTTATACAAAAAACCCTTTTTGAACTTTATATGGCCAAACCGTCGCATTATCAAGTCCCATGGCCTTTATTTTCATTTTGCACACGTTCACACTCCCATCTCACACCACACTATTCACACGCACACACACACATCATTCATTCAAAAAGTGGGGCGCGACAAGGGCAGCAGGGGTATTTCAGTCTTTTCACAGGCTACGTTGCTCCGATTGGCCTGAAATTTTGTAGGCATCTATAAATGTCATTCCCTACAACCTTCATGTTTTAACCCAAGGCTAATTCGGCCTCCAACTATGAGGAACAGTAACAGGCAGAATGGTTGAATTGAAACCCTAACTTCTGAAATTTTCCGGCAAATGTGGAAATTTTCCGCAACAACCACAATTTACGCATTCTAGCTCTATTCTAGATCATTTCCAACCATCATACATGGCCACACAATAGTAATCATATGAAAACAGAAAAATTCATGATTAAATAGAAAATGCATCAAATTCTATCAAAAGTCATGAATCAACACCTAAAATCATCAATTCACCTCACACATGACAATAAATAAGCATTATTGAGTTGCAAGAAGGGTCCCTTAGTTACTCACCTTAACAACCCAAGAACAAGAGCAACTTAGCACCTTAAGCTTCCAAACCACTTCCCTAATCACCTCACAACCACTCACTTAAGGGTTTTTATGGAGTAAATCAAGATTCTAACGGTTAATTTGTGAGATTGAGCAAGAAATTGAAGGAAGAAATTGAAGAGTTTTCCTTTCTTTTGCCTTGGAGAGGGCCGGCCAAAGCTTGCAATTTTTGGATGATTTTTGCGTCAATTTTTGATTTATTTGGTAAAGCATGAATAGTGGTCAAAAGTAAGACTAGCTCTCCAAGTGACACTTGTCACTATAATTAATACATGGTTATCCTTTTGTCTCTCCACTCTCATCCACATAACAACCTCTAATTATCTCATAACACCCGGTAAATTAAACCCAGTATCCCAAACTTAACTTAATTGGCTGAATTTGACCGAACTTTCCGCCCTAGCGGGTCCCACGTCCGATATACGTTCTTAATTTCTCAAAATCTAACCGATACTAGAAAAATCTTCTAAAAACTATATTTACCAATAAAAATTATTTGGAAAATTTTCTAATAAAGAAAATGCATAAAATGCATGCAAATAATTAAAATAAGGCCTAGAAATAAGGAAATTTACGGGTTCTCACACTCTCTTCCCCTTAAAAGAATTTCGCCCTCGAAATTCTCACCTTAACTCACGAAAAGTTCAGGGTATTTTGTTTGCATCTCTTCTTCCACCTCCCAGGTAGCTTCATCTACCCCATGGTTTCTTCACTTTTCCTGAGCGAAAACAACTGCGACTAACTCCAGATCATGGGTTGGATAGTTTTTGTTCGTGGGGTTTCAATTTCTTAGAGGCAAAAGATTTCACATTCTGGTTTTGCGTCAACACACACCCCAAACCTTCTCTCCTACCCAAACGCGACAATCCTTACAAACCATATCAGTGCTCAAACGATTCCCCATAAGAGTAATACTTTCAGGTCGTAGGGTAGACGAGCAAGTTTTGTATCTATTCCGTACATAAAATTGGGGTTGAAAAATGATTGAATAACACCGGGATCTACTAAGATTTTCGCAAATCGGTGAAATACCGAAATCGTACCTTCCTCAATTTCAGAAAAATCGGGGACCTGTTGTGGCTCCAGTGAATACACTCGAGCCGCTACCTTAGGTTTGGTCCCCTCCACCTTGGCGGGTTCGGAAGTAGTCCTCGTCGATTGCTGACTCCCCTTTCCATCTCGTGATAGGACTGGACAAGTAGCGAGCTGATGGTTGGCACTTCCACAGCGCAAACATTTTCCCTCCTTCTTCCAGCAATTGTCCTCCGAGTGGTTTGACTCTCCGCAATACCCGCAAGGTCCGCGTGCTGCAGAAGCCGAGCCTCCTCTCTGGCCTCTCCCCACTTGGCCGCCTCGTGACGGGCCCTCTCGTGACACTCCCGGCACCCTTTCTCCTCCCGTTCCCCGCCCAAACTTGGAAGGGGTACTCTCATCCCCCTGCCCCAAACTACTTCCAGGAAATTCTCGCTTTTTCGCCTGGAAGTTTCTCAACTGTAGCCTAGCATTCTCTACTCGTTGCGCCTTCTCCACTGCATCGCTGAAGGCGTTAATTTGGGCTACCGCGAGGTCCTTCTGGATTTCTACGTTCAGGCCCTGGACAAATCGCCGTATTCTTCGTTGTTCGGTCATGATGAGTTCGGGCGCAAATTTGGATAGGCGGGTGAATTGGCTCTCGTACTCCACTACAGATTGGGCCCCCTGACGAAGCCGAATAAATTCATCTTCCTTCCACTCCTGAACTAGAGGAGGGAAGAATTTGGCATTGAATTCCCGCATAAAATTCACCAAGGTCCTGGGCGTTTGTTCCCGTTCCCATTTTTGCCGAATAACGTTCCACCAGGAACGGGCCGCCCCTTCCAGTTGAAAGACGGCGAAAGTCACTTGCCTCTCCTCCGTATAATATAGGGCGGCAAAGATATCCACCATCTTCTCCAGCCACCATTTGGCCACGTCTGGATCGGGGCCCCCGATAAACTTTGGTGGGGCAAACTTCTGGAACCTCTCGAGAGCCCTATTCTCACTCTCCACGTGATTACCGGGGTTCCCAGGGTTGGGGTTAGGGTTTTGACCTTGTTGGTGCACCACTTGGGCTAGTAAATTAGTCATTTGCTGCATAGCAGCCGCTATTTGGACGTTAGGATCAACCCTACGTTCAGGGTTAGGTCCAGATGAGGTTTCTCCAGTGCCCCTTTCAGGCTTGGGTTGCCTACCCCCGCGTCCACGGTGTGAGAACCCGTAAAACCCTAATATTTTTCCTAGGGTTTATTTCCCCTTAATTGCATGTTTTCTGCATTTTCTGGCTTAGAAATATTTTCCTAGTGGATTTTATGGGCAATTATAGTTTTAAGATGATTTTTCTAGCATTGGTGAATTTTTAGAAAATTAAGAGTAAATAGTGGACGTGGGACCCACTAGTGCGAAAAGTTCGGAAAAATTCGGCCAATAAGGTTAAGTTTCGGATACTGTGAAAATTTTATCGGGTGTTAAGTGATAAGTAGAATGGGTGATGTGATTGATGTGAGAGAGAAAGGAAAGATAAGAATGCATTTATGGAGGTGACAAGTGTCACCTCCTCATTGGATGAACTTGAAGAACACTATTCACCTTTTGACATTTTTTTTGACTTTTGACCCAACTAAGTAAATATCCAAAAATTCACCAAAAATCATCATTTTTCTTCTCTTGTTGGCCGGCTCTCCTTAGCTCAAGAAGGAAGGGAACTTCTCCATTTTGCAAGCTTCCACTTGGTCCAATCTACCACAAACCAAAGCCTAGAGTTGATTTCACTCCATAAAAACTTTCCTTCTAGTGTTAGTAAGTAGTTTGGTGAGATTTGTTTGAAGGCCTAAGGTGCTCCACATCATCCTCTCTCTTGTTTCTTGGTAAGTGAAGCTTGAAACACCCTACTACCTCTAATGATGCTTATTTAGTGCTTAATGGAGGCATGAGTGTTGAAATATATGATTTGTTTCTTGATTTGAAGAGTTTTGGTGAAGTTTTCTATTTTCTTGGGAATTTTTCTGGTTTCATATGAAATGAATGTTGTGGCCATCTTTGATGATTGGCAATGGACTATAATGGCTCTAGTGGGTGTGAAATGTGGACAAATGCAACTAATTTTGGATTTGGATAGAAAATTGGAAAGTTAGGGTTTGAAAATCCCCAATTCTGTCCGGTTTTTGATCACTGGGTTAGAGGCCGAATTTGACTTTGCTCAAAACATGAAAGTTGTAGGTATTGATGTGATGGAGATGCCTGTAAAATTTCAGGGCATTTGGATTAGTGTGGAGTGAGTTATGACGACATTACTGTAGCTGTTCTGCTTTGGACAGAATGCGAAAACTGCGATAGTAATTGGACATTTTGACTGGATTTGGTTTGGATTTTGGAGTTGGTGTTTTCTGATGAAATGTAGCTGAATGTCTTAGCTAACATATGCCTTTGGAATTTTGGCATTTGGACTTGTATAGACTGAGATATACCGATTACAGTTTTCTGTCTTTTGCAAACCTGTTTTGGGAATTCTGGTATAGTTTTTGGCATTTTTGACCTAGTGGTGCTAGGAACTGGATTGAGTGCCCTTCTGCATTGTTGTATCCCTGTTTCATAGCTTCGAAATGGTGGGTCTTACACCCCCAACCGATAACCATAGTGAAATTGACGCCATTACCGCATTCTAAGCTCAAACACGGTTTTTCTATCGAGGCTTAAGTTAAGGCCATATATTAATTTCTGGTTTGCTATCATGCCTACTTATGCATGTGAAACCCTATTGGGGTTGTGTTTAGCATTGTTTGATGACTCGTTCTCGAGTTTCATTGCATTTGTTGTGTGATTCTAGGGCGTGACGGTAGCTCACGGCGTCTTGGTGATCACGGTGTATGAAACACCATTTTCTCACTTGGTGAGTATACTACTCACTTGATGGATTACTATGTGGCTTTGTTAGATGTTATGTGATGCCTTAATGGCCTACTTGGATATTGAAATTGATCAAGGTGAGGGTGTACTTGACCGCCCTCACCTCTTTTGTTATTGTCACTGATTGGTTACCGTTTTATTGCATTACTGAACTTGATATATTGGTTGGTAAATTCCATTTCATGGAAACCGAATTGATGTCGTTTGGACGATGTCCAACGGCCATACTGCATTACTGAGCTCAACTCCGTTTGGTAGTCAATTGGATCGAGCCGGCGAGGGCTTGGTCGTGAAGATTGAATTGCCACGGGGACTGTACTGGGGAACCTTGTGGTATGAGACCCTTGGTTCCGGTAAACTCGAGTATTACCAAAAGCTACTGAAATGGAGTGCGGGTCCGGTTGGGGTATGTTGGGTGGAAGGAATGGAAGTAAAGAGTTGTCTACGGTTTGGTATTTTAACATTGACGGAGAGTCAACGAGATTGGTTCAAGATTGCAAGCGTGGAAATGGGCTCTTGAGAGCCGACCGTATCCTTTTACCATTTTGCTTCATTGCTTATTTGTGCACTTTAAATGAAGGTTCAGTCTTATATGACTTTGATTGCTTATTGGGTGGTATACCACTGGGCCTTGGCTCATTCCGTGTTATTTGTTTTTCTTACAGGAATATAAATGCTTTTGAAAATGGACTGGATAGTCAATTGCCATACTGAGCTTGTACATGTCTTTTGTATCGCTCTCGAAGTGAAACCCTAATGTAACGGGTTCATTTCCTTTTGATAGGCAAATCGAATGTGTACTCCTTAATGAATGGTTGGCATGCCATTATGGTTGTAAATGATGATTTCCATTGTATATATATGTTTATATGTTGAATTGATGTTTGGATGAACTTCGGAGCGAATCGGCTTTCAAACGGCAAAAGAGAAAAAATTTGGCAAAAGCTCACTGGCCTGAATCCGGCCAGGAATCCGGCCAGAAACTGGCCGGATTGAAGGCCGGATTGCCTGAGAAAAATTGGAAACCCGGCCAGTTGCTCACTGGCCGGTATCCGGCCAGACAATCCGGCCGGAATCTTGGCCGGATTTCCGGCCGGATTGGGTGGAACTTTTGAAAAAAAAAACGAGTTGCTCACTGGACAGTATCCGGCCAAGAATCCGGCCGATAATCCGGCCATATTCCGGCCGGATTCTGGCGTGTCCAGCACTATTCATTTCGGATTCAATTTTTGTTTTTTTTTTATTTTGTGTTTTCTGACTTGTTTGCGCGCAATGGTATGTTCCGGAACGTTATAGAACGACGTTAACTGTACCGTAGTCCTGGCGAGAGCTGGGCAGGCAGTCCGCTAACCCCTTTGGTTCGCCTTAGGGGAAGGTGGGGCTGTCACAGGTGGTATCAGAGCCTAGGTTTGAATTAGCCTGGGTATCATAGAAGTGCTCGATGTGAGGATTTTATTGTTTATGCCTATTAAGTGTAATCATGTTATTTCTTCCTTTGCTATAGGATGGATGCGAGTGGTGACTCGAGTGACCGTCCGGCAGGAGATCGTCCTCGTAGTCCGCTGCCGCCAATTAAGTATCAACTTAGGCAGAAGGGGGCCGTGGTGCGTTGGAGCCCGGCCAGCCGCGTTCGACAGTGCAAGTGTCGTAGCAACTACGCCTATCCAAACACTCTAGTGTTGGCGGTGGCAAAGGAACGTGAGGAGTTTGCTAAGGATAATACTAAGCTGGAAGCTGCGGTTGCGACATTGGAAGCTGAGGTGACTCAGGCTAGGGCAACCAATGAGAAGCAAGCCGCACGTATCATGGAGCTAGAGTATGATGTGAATGAGGCGGAGGACCGAGTTAATGACCTATGTGATCAACTGAGGGATGGTCACGAGCGTGAGGTTAAGCGCGCTCGCAAGGTCAGGGGTCGTGCGGAGGCGATCCTTAACTTGTGCGACGACGGACTCGAAGAGTCTAGTGATGAGGCCTCGTGTGCTGGGGCCGAGTCTGGGGAGGAGTCTACCCCATCGCCTGGGTCCCAGACCCCAGCGACTGATTAGGCCTTGATCTTAGGGCACCTTTTTGGATAGTGGTGGTTTTGAATGTATATAGGGATAGGGATAGAGCCTTAGCTAACCGTTTTGGATTTAGAGTTAGCTACGTGTAAATCTCTTTTGATAGGCCTATCCTCAAGTGGATCTTTGTGTACGTACGTTCTTTGGCCGTACTTGACTGACTGCTTGTATATATGTTTGGCTTGTATATATGTGTGCTTGTGATCTTGGTTGAAATGCATCGCTATGTGTTAAGTGAAAGTTTATTTGTTACTTACATGCTTTGTTACTGCTTTGGTTTAGTAATCTTGCCTAGACCAAGTATACCTTATGGAAGGAACACGAAGTGGTCGGGGCCGTGGGCGCGGTATTAGGCAACCCACACCGGTTAGGGAAACTGGGGAAGCTTCTACTGGCCCAATTCCTGAACCCCAAATAGATCCCAATGCTCAAATCGCTGCTGCTATGCAGCAAATGACCAACCTACTTGCGCAAGTAGTGCAACAACAGGGCCAAAACCCAAACCCTAACCCTGGAAACCCCGGAAACCCTGGCCATCATAATGAGAGCGAAGATAGAGCACTAGAACGTTTCCAAAAGTTCTCTCCGCCAAAGTTTGTTGGGGGACCCGACCCTGACGTGGCCGAGAAATGGCTGGAGAAGATGGTAGACATATTCGCGGCCTTACACTATCCGGACGAACGGCAGGTGACTTTTGCCGTATTTCAACTTGAAGGGGCTGCCCGTTCCTGGTGGAATGTAATTAGGCAGAAATGGGAGCGGGAGCAGACACAGAGGACTTGGGTGAACTTCATCCGAGAATTTAACGCAAAGTTTTTCCCTCCTCTAGTCCAGGAGAGGAAAGAGGACGAGTTTATCCGGCTCCGGCAAGGGGCTCAGACTGTGGCGGAGTACGAGAGCCAGTTTACCCGCCTGTCCAAATTCGCGCCTGAACTAATTATGACCGAACAACGACGCGTGAGGCGCTTTATTCAGGGCTTGAACGTGGAGATCCAGAAAGATCTCGCAGCGGCTCAAATTACTACTTTTAGCGAGGCAATGGAAAAAGCCCAACGGGTTGAGAGTGCACGGCTTCAGGTCCGAAACTTCCAGGCCAAGAAGCGTGGTTTTCCTGGGAGTACATCTGGACAAAGTGAGAAGAGTACTCCCTCGAAGTTTGGACGAGGAACTGGGGGTGGACGACAATCTGGAACAGGCAGAGGGACTCCGTTCAGGGGCGGCCAAGCTGGGCGAGGACAAAGGGGAAACACCCAGAGTGGCTCGGCTTCGGCACCTCGTGGTCCCTGTGGGCACTGTGGAAAGACAAACCACACCGAGGATAATTGCTGGAGGAAACTGGGGAAATGTCTGCGGTGTGGAAGTGCGGACCATCAGCTGGCTACATGTCCGGTCCTGAAACAAGATGGAAAGGGGAGTCAGCTACCGCCAAGAACCAACACTGGACCAGCCAAGGGAGACGGATCCAAACCTAAGGTGCCAGCTAGGGTTTATTCCTTAGAGCCCCATCAGATCCCAGAGTCTTCCGAGGTGGTGGAAGGTACGATCCCTATTTTCCACCGCTTTGCCAAAGTTTTAATTGATCCCGGTGCCACTCATTCGTTTGTTAACCCTGATTTCATGTGTGGCATCGATATAAAACCTGCTAGCTTACCATATGACTTAGAGGTTAGTACACCTACGGGGAATCAACGTTTGGTGACTAGTATGGTTTATAGGGATTGTGATGTATGGGTTGGTGAGAGGAGATTTCTAGGAGACCTGATTAGCTTGTCCATTAAGGGGTACGATGTGATTCTAGGTATGGATTGGCTAGCCAAATATAACGCCCAACTGGATTGTAAAACGAAGATAGTGGAATTTCGCATTCCTGGTGAGGCAACCTTAAGGTTGGATATAAGGGGTAGGTTAGCCTCATCTGCTCTCATTTCGGGCATTCGAGCTAGAAAACTGATAAGTAGAGGTGCGCAAGGATATTTGGCCTTTCTAATTAATACCCCTACGGATAAGTTAAAAGTGGAAGACGTGGCCGTAGTGAGGGAATTTCCGGATGTTTTCCCTGATGAGTTAGTGGCTTTACCTCCGGAAAGAGAGATAGAATTCCGAATAGATCTTTTACCTGGAACCGCACCTATCTCGAAAACCCCTTACCGAATGGCGCCTGCAGAACTTAAGGAGCTTAAGTTGCAACTGCAAGACCTTTTGGAGCGGGGATTCATTCACGAGAGTGAGTCTCCTTGGGGAGCTCCGGTCTTGTTTGTGAAGAAGAAGGACGGCACGTTGAGGATGTGCATTGACTATAGGGGGCTGAACAACGTGACGATCAAGAACAAGTATCCACTGCCCCACATCGACGAGTTGTTTGACCAGCTGCAAGGAGCAGTGGTCTTCTCGAAGTTGGACCTCCGACAGGGGTACTACCAGTTGTTGATTAGGAAGGAGGACATTCCGAAGACTGCTTTCAACTCGAGATACGGGCATTACGAGTTTGCCGTTATGCCCTTTGGATTGACTAATGCTCCTGCCGCCTTTATGGACTTAATGCATAGGGTTTTTAAACCCTACCTGGACCGATTCGTCGTGGTGTTTATTGACGACATTTTGGTCTACTCCAAGTCACGCGAGGAGCATGAGAAGCATTTGAGAATGGTGTTGCAGACATTGAGGGAACATCAGCTGTATGCCAAGTTTAGTAAATGCGAGTTCTGGTTGGAGAGAGTAGCGTTTCTAGGGCACGTGATCTCCCACGAAGGTATTTCGGTGGATCCGGCGAAGGTTGAGGCCGTGACAAATTGGAAAAGGCCAGAAACTCCCACGGAGATTCGCAGCTTTCTAGGGCTAGCTGGGTACTACCGACGGTTTATTAAAGATTTTTCCAAACTGGCAGGACCTTTAACTGACTTGACAAAGAAGCATGGCCAGTTTATCTGGAACGGCCGATGCGAAACAAGTTTTCAAGAATTAAAGAAAAGATTGACCATGGCTCCAGTACTGGTCTTGCCCAATGGAGTGGACGGGTTTGTAGTATATGCGGATGCGTCGCGAGAAGGACTGGGGTGCGTTTTAATGCAGAATCGAAATGTGATTGCTTTCGCCTCTAGAAAATTGAAGCTTCACGAGCAAAACTACCCGACTCATGATCTAGAATTAGCTGCAGTGGTGTTTGCTCTGAAAAAGTGGAGGCATTACCTATACGGGGTGACCTTCGAAGTGTTTTCGGATCACAAAAGTCTTAGATATCTTTTCTCCCAGAAGGAATTAAACATGAGGCAACGAAGGTGGATGGAGTTCCTGGAAGATTACGACTGTACGATCAATTACCATCCGGGAAAGGCAAATGTGGTAGCAGATGCCTTGAGTCGTAAGGTGCAAGTAGCAGGGCTAATGATTAAGGAGTGGGGTTTGCTAGAATCAGTGTGCGAGTGGAAACCCTGTCTAGGGAGCCATAAGGTGATATTTGGCAATGTTAGGGTTACCTCCACTCTACTGGAACGTATTAAAGAGGCACAAAAAGAAGATTTGATGGTACAGAAATGGAAAGAGAAAGTGGATAAGGGAGAAACTACGGACTTCAATTTGAGTCCTGAGGGTATTTTAAAGTACCGAAACCGAGTGGTGGTACCAAAGGATGAGGCATTGAAAGCAGAAATTCTGGAGGAAGCTCATAGATCTAAGTACACAATCCATCCGGGTAGCAGCAAGATGTATCAAGACCTGAAAGGAACCTATTGGTGGGACAATATGAAGAAGGAAATCGCGCAATATGTACAAAAATGTCTCATTTGCCAGCAAGTGAAGGCAGAGCATCAAAAACCATCGGGTCTGTTACAACCCTTGGAGATACCCGAGTGGAAGTGGGAAAACATTACTATGGACTTCGTTTCCGGTTTACCAAGGACGCAAAGAGGACACGATGCTGTTTGGGTGATCGTTGATCGATTAACCAAGTCGGCCCATTTCTTGCCGGTGAACATGAAGTATTCAATGGACAAGTTGGCTCGACTGTACATGGATGAAGTAGTAAGATTACACGGTGTTCCTGTGAGCATCGTTTCCGATCGGGATCCACGGTTTGTGTCTCGGTTTTGGCAGAAGTTTCAAGAAACCCTGGGGACGAAACTCAATTTAAGCACTACCTATCACCCTCAGACGGATGGCCAGTCAGAACGGACAATTCAGACGCTCGAGGACATGCTACGAACGTGCATTCTGGACTTTGGAGGCAATTGGGGTCAGCACATGACCTTAGTCGAATTTGCATATAACAATAGCTTCCATTCGTCAATTCAAATGGCTCCGTACGAAGCTCTCTACGGACGCAAATGCCGCTCACCGATTTACTGGGATGAAGTTGGTGAAAAGAAAGCACTAGATCCGGCAACCATTCCATGGATGGAAGAGGCTCAAGAGAAGGTCAAGTTGATAAGGCAACGGATCCAAACCGCTCAAAGTCGCCAAAAGAGCTACGCGGATAATCGAAGAAAAGATTTGGAATTTGAAGTTGGAGACCACGTGTTTCTAAAAATCACACCTTTACGAAGTCTTACAACGGGCAAAGGAAAGAAGCTTCAACCACGGTACGTCGGACCCTACAAGATCCTTCAGAGGGTTGGAGCGGTCGCGTATCGATTGGAACTACCGTCTAATCTTTCTCGAATCCATGACGTATTTCACGTCTCGATGCTAAAGAAGTACCATCCTGACCCATCTCATGTTTTAAAATCGGAGGATATCGAAATAGATGAATCACTGGCCTATGAAGAGAAACCGGTCCAAGTGCTCGATCAAAAAGTCAAAGAGCTCAGAAACAAGCGGATTCCACTAGTGAAGGTGCTATGGAGAAACCACGGAGTTGAGGAAGCCACCTGGGAAATGGAAGAGGAAATGCGAAAGAAATACCCAAACCTTTTCGGGGATTAAGGTGAGA
>NW_020864540.1:0-43308 GCF_003713205.1 Coffea eugenioides
TAATCATTTAAATATTCCAGTAATATTCTATAAAAATAAGAAAATTTTCGGGTCCTCACATCCTCCCCTTCTTGAAAGGAATTTCGTCCTCGAAATTCATACTTAGAACAATATCATTCCCTTCATGGTTAAGCCTATCAGATCAATCATTGACTTACATTTTCCAACTCACTCCAAATCATGAGTTGATTACTTTCTTCTGGGAGATTTTAACTTTCAGAAGGCATATCCAATCACCTCATCATATATTATTAATATACATTCTAAACCATCCTTTGAACCATCTGTATAAATCACAAAATCACCTCATCCGCTCGGTAAAGCCAACACAAGTGCATTGGTTAAACGATTTTCACTTTCAAATTCTTCCTCACATTTAGAATCTCAAATAACTTGCAAAGTCTCGTATCCTTAGAAGTCCCTGATCAAACCAAGGTAATATTCGACTACCTCTAAGAACTCCAAATTTCGGTAGGATTTTCTAGTCATTTCCTCTTAAATAGCTTCCACTTAAGCTGAGTTAACAACAATTTCTTCCTTAGATATTATATAACTTAGAAAGGCTATTTCTTCCCATCGAACTCACATTTATTGGACTTAACAAAAGTTAGCGTTCTCTCGGGGTTTGTAAAACTACCATCAAGTACTTTTTTCATGATCTTCTCAACTTTAGGGTATATCAATACATCATCAATAAATGCCATCACAGATTAATCCTATTACGATTTAAAACCTTGATGCATTAATGCAATAATTGCTGCTAATATATTAGTCAACCCAATTGGCATAACTGAAAATTCAAGCATCCCCATCTTGAATTGGAAGTGGTTAAGCACATTAGTTTCTAGGATTCCCGATTGGTAGTAACTCTACTTTAAATCCCTTATTCATTGCTCTTGACCCTTGATTATAATTCTCGTTTATGTGAGGTTATGGAGTATTTGTTCTTAATAGTCTCATCGTTCAAATCACAATAATCTATGTATATATAGCCTCAAGCGTCCATTCCAAATATAACATCCGGTCCTTAATCGTTAGGCTCATTCAAGCCATCAAATATTTCCTTTCACTCACCCAAATCTCACAACTTTTAATATCTCAAGTTGGCGATCAAACATTGTATCCCATCTTCAACCCTAAGTTCTCGACCCTTTTTTTTTTTTTCTTTTCTTCCCAGAATTCAGCTAATTTAGTTTGGAATTCCAACTCCTTGTGAAGAACTTCTATTTCTATACGCATCTCTTCCAAACTTTTCATTCATCCATTTTCTTAATCCTGACTGTTAGCCTATCAACTGCTCAAGCATCTAAATAAGTAGCAAATCAGAATTTGAAACTCAACTATCCACAACCTGTAAATTCTCACGCATCTAAGTCATCCAGGTATATTTACTCTTCCCTCTCCTCGAATGATACTTAAGAAAATCCACACACACGACTAAAGTAATACCTCTTGATATAATGATATGTACTTCCCTTCTAAGGTCTTACTCCCGTGTATAGTGAAACCATAAATTACACGCCATATGAAACAAGTTCCAAATCCTAACAAAAAAAAAAAAACTGTTACGCACTAGCAGGACCAAAATCCCTTTCTTCAAAATTTTGTCTAAATCAAACCAATCATGACTTACAAGATAGGGTCAAGACTTTTGATGTATTTTGAATGTATCTGTGGTAAAATGCGATTCAAAATTTTCAAAATTAGAGTTAAAGATACAAATTTTTCTTTACGACCCAAAATTAAATTTTCTTAGTAAGAGATTTCAAATAATGTTTAACCACAATCATCAATACATTTTTTTAAAATCTCTCAAATAGATTTAAGAATATTAATCATGCAACTTAATGCATGATTTTTAAAACATATACATAATAATCATAACATACATGGAGGGTGTTCCAACACTTTTCCTCAAAGTTTCGAGTTAAATCTATGTTCGAGTAAGGCGTATATTTTAGAAAATACCTTTAAGAAAGATAGGTAAACATGTTGGCTCATATTCGCATAACTTGTGATCCAATACCTTTACCACCCTTTTATCCAACCAAGAGTTAACTCTACTGGTACATAAAACCCGATCATTTCTAATATCTGATTCATAACAAATAGGTATTCATGTTCCTAAGAAAGATTCGAACTTGAACTCTATCTGATTTCGAGTCTCAAACGGGTTCAAAATGTGTATACATACATATACATATATATAAATTTTGTGAAAAGTAAAACAAGTGAATCTGGGTATAGTATTAGTCAAGTAAAATTGAAAGCGCTTTTGTTCAAGTAGAAAAAATTGGTAATGAGTTCAGGTCATCTCACCAAACCCACGAAATACTTTTGGAGTTCAAACTTTCACAAAAGTTGAAATATGGTCACAGGACCAATCATAATATACGTATAAAGCAGCTATTAAAATTTCACACAGGAAAATCTCACTAAGTTCCCAACTAGGTTAATCCATTATACACTGATAGATCTAATCTTCTGGTTTATTCTCGATTCATATTCAGTACTAGGATCTCATTAAATTATATAAGGTCATCCATCAATTTTTCTCACGAGTACAGGGTTGTCTAAGCCCTCGGTCACGACCCCTTTTTCCTATTCCTGCTACCATACTTAATAGGAGTCTATAAGCGCAAGAAAATGAATAATTAATCATAAAAGAACTTAATGCATATACAAGTTGCAAAAATATTTAGAATCAAGACATGATTCTTTACATGTATCGAAGGTTATAGTACGAGTTAAGAAGTCACAAAACAAGCCACCAATCAGAGCACCATCATCTCCAAGAATAACTAGTCTTAGGGTTTTATAGTTAAAGCCTCAAGCTCCAAGTTCAAACCCAAGAAATAAGTACAACTTGCTAACTTACGTGTCAAATGGAAACCAAGTCAATTCATACTAACTGCGTGTTCTTGAATGCGGTTACTCTATATCTCAAAGTTCCCACAATCCGTACACCTAAAGATAGGCTCACCCTTCTTGAAAACCAAGAATTTTAAAAGATAAGAAGAGTATTTAAAGTAACAAAAATCTTATCAAGTTCAAGATTTTCATTATAAAACATAAGTTCGCCGTTCTTCCGAAAATTCAAGATATTTTTATTATTATTTTTTTTTTTTTGTAAAGCATAGATGAATTCAAGTGTGAGAATACACCAGTATACAATCAAGGGGCAAAATCTAGTTTAGAAAATTTTAACCTTGTATCAACCCATCACATATAAAATTTCAACAAACTCATCAGTTATTCACAAATTTTTAAATTGAAATTCAAGTAAAATTCACATATTTACCAAAATCGAAGAATTACACATACTTGAAGCATATATATATTATTTCCAATTATCGTTTGAAAATAAAACTAGTACATCCCCATTTTTCCTTTAGAATTTCAAAGCATAATTTCTCTAATGAGCAGGAAAATGCATTTTATACCTTTGAAACTCTTTCATCTGGGGTCACAATCACGATACATGCAGTTTGACCATCAAATCTCGGTCTCTTATCTGCTTTAGCCAGCACTAATAATTGTCTCACTTCTTTCCACACTTACAAGTATAATAATAATTCAAATTTGTCCAATCTTTCACTACTAATCTCTCATCCCATATTTTCCTTCAATATAACATCGGCTAATTCCTCAATTTTTATTTCTACAAGTCCCAAGTAAGAAACTCTCAAGTAACCAATTTCTTTAACCCGTAGGATACAATAGACCCTCTAGTTCACATAATATTCAAATTAATCCCATAGTCAGGCATCCTAAATTTTAAGCCTAGGATACACTATAAGATCTAAAGCCTATGCTCTGATACCAACTGTGACGCCCCCACTTCTCCCTAAGGCGAACCAAAGGGTATCCGCGGAACGCCTGCCTAGCTCTCGCCAGGACTCAAGCAATTCCATTCAACTTATAGCCGGACCACACAATACAAGCCAATAATTTAGATACACTAAATGCGGAAGTATTCAAACTTAATAATAGTCATCCATTCTCCTCAGAATACAGATTACATTTTGTCCAAAGGGTCACATCACGGGGTACCTATCAGCTTGCCACCCGCACGCGGGCATCCCTTACGGAGAGTTTCGCTTCGTGACTCTTCACGAACGAGAGGCTCGGGGCTTTTCCAGACGAAGGACTTAAGATCCCAATTGTCGGCATATGGCTCTGATACCAACTGTAACAGTTCTCAGGGTCACATTTCCATACCAAAAGTACAATTCCAAAACCAAAGGCATAACCAAAAGTAATAACAAGCCCTAAACAAAAGTACATCAAGAGGGCTTCTCCATTTTACCTCCGAGTTCAAACTTGTTAAGGAAAACAAATCTACAGGGTGAGCAAAACGCTCGTGAGGCCAAGAACACACATGCAACCACATAGTTCAGATAACAAGCCCAATAACAATTCAGGTATTATCTTGCAAGTAATTAATAACACCAATAAACTGTAACCAGAAACAATTCAAGGATATAGAAGCTCTCAGGAGCTAAGTTCCACATTTGCCGATGCCGTCTATATATCTTTCCGTGATGACTCTCCGTCAACCGGATTGATATTTTCATATCCGTAGTTCACCACTTACTTCCCATCCGTCCACCATACACCCCTTCGGGCCCGCACTACATTTATAAGGCGATACTATACGAGTATGCCAAGCGAGATCTCTCAATAGATCAAGCTTATCATTTGAGTCTCATGGCTCACCGAGGTTCCCGACCAAGCCCATGCCGGCTCGAGTTCCAAGGTCGGCCTATGAGTTTGGGCGTCCCCCATTTGTCATGTAAATGTCGAGGAGATTCACTCCATCGACGTATGCAATCATAGCATACCATTTCATGTATTCAAGCATTTGATAGGTTTAAGCAGACATTTCAAGTCATGTAAACCAAGCAAATCATGTTAAGCATGAGTCATTCGTTTCAAATGAGAACGAGTGCGATCAAGTACACACTCGACTCCATTTTGTCAAAATCAGTTAAGCTAAGCATGAAATCAGGTGAATCAAGCATGAATCAAGACTTTAGGGTTCAAGTAGGCATACACTTGACACTCACCAAGTTATGCAAGCAAGTAAATTGGAGGAAGAGTTCAAACTTCCACAGTAGGGTCCTCTTGGAGGTCCTCGTGCGTGCCTGAGCAAATAATAGTGAATTATCACCCATATCCCAAATATCGAGGAATAATTCGTTCACTAGTATTACTCTAGGAAATTCCGTGAAAATGAACCTCAATTACTCGTAAATCGAGGTTCGAGAGAGGTTTAATAACATTCAACAATATTTAAGTCTTTATCTAGGAAATCGGGGATAAAACGTTTAGATAATATCAAAAGAATAAAGAGTTCTTGAAAAACTCTATTTCCTTGAAAGTTGGAAAATTTTCAGTTTTGTTATGAATCTTTGAAAAATCGTAACTCACTCGGCATAAGTCGAGAATTAGAAAACTTTATACCGTTGAAAACCTCTTAGAAAGTACTGCAAGTTCCTAGAAGACACTTTTCCATGAATCGAAGTGGAAAGTGCTCAAAAATGAGCCTAAAGTTGCTGTTCCAAATCACCCAGGATTGAGCCGGGGTTGGTTTTTCGCTAACTTTGAAAATTCGGCAGAATTCACTCGTTGCAAACCAGCCCTTGAAATTTATAGATCAATTAGAGGTGCAAGTAAGGTTTAGGTCAGAACAAACGGATCAAGAATCGGAGTTTCGAGCACCAAGATATGGTAGCTCAAAGTTGGGAAAAATTCAAGACTGTTACAAAATTTCCAGATTTGGTTCCAACTTTGGACCTTTAGTTAAGTGCCGAAACGGACTTGGATTGACACCAAATTTTTCAGTATAATACTTCCATATGAAGGTTATCTCTCTATCAAATTTCACGGAAAAATACCCTCGGGAGGGGGGTCATTCAATCAACCAAAGTTTGGAAAAATTCTTAAGGCAATCTGTCCAAATCTAAGATTTTCAAAACGAGCAGTCGCCGTATTTTGATCATAACTCTCTCAATTTAACTCGGAATTGGGAATGGTTGATAGTGTTAGAAAATAAATTCATAGGGCTACAACTTCGCAGAAGAAATCGTTTCAAGTTTCAGCATGCAACTGGTTCAAAATCAAGGCTCAAGTTGCAGCATTATCAAATCATTTCGGCAGAACGGAGAAACAGGACAGCCGACTTCAGATGAATGGTGTGGCTCACACACATAAAACCAGGACGTGCATTATACACCGATAAAAACATGGAAACGTCTAGTTTCAAATGCCGCTAACGGCACCTGATTTCGACGTCGGAGTACGGAGTTATGGACGAAATACAACCACTAGTCTGGATTACGGCGAAACCGTTTTCCAGTTTACTAGTTTTTTGAAATAAATTCGTTTGAGCAACCAAAACTCAATATTTTTCAACGAAATTTTGTACACAACTTCTACAACATGTAAACTACACAATCAAGCCATTAAATCCTCAATTTCTGCAATAAAATGACCGAACAGAGCAGGGGCAAAATGGTCAAGTTTGGCCCTTGCTCTCTACGTGAGTTTCCTGCAGTTTTTCTTCAACGAAACACTAACTTAAACACTAATCCGTCATCATAAACTTCATCAAGCACAGAATCAGCAACAACCCAAGAGTGGGAATTCATAGAGCCCACTTTTTCCAACAATACAAGCTACTAAAGTAAAGATTCCAACTCAAATGCGTAAATCAAACTCCATAAACAAGTTTAAGAAGTTAGATGGCTACCTACTTTGATGGCTGTTCAAATCAGAAAATTTCGGTCCCTATGAAGCCTGAAGACAGCCGTGAAACTCCTCCCTTTTCCAGCCTAAGTTGTTGTCCAAGTGAAAAGCTAAACGAATGTGAAGTTTGGTGAGAATCTATGGAAGTTTTGGTAGGAATTTGGTTGAGTTTTAGAAGAAAAGAAATGGTGACTTTGGTTGTTCCTTTGCTGCAGTCTAGCCGGCCATTGTAGCAGAGAAAAGGAAATGAATTTCGGCTCTGTAGCCTTTGCGTACAAAAGACGCTTGACGTCAAATCCTTTGATACGTCAAATCAATTTTAACTAGTACCCTACGCGCGCGTTTTGTATCCGATTTCTCTTACGTTTGTTGCACTAGTGCACTAAACCTCTAGGGCCCTTACATTCATATAAATATTATTCATTCTTAATTGTCCCAAAATAATGGTCCAAAGTCCCTCAATTAAGCGCGCACGTGAAAACACGTATTTCTAATTTAGGCGTAATAAAAATTAAAACCTTTGAAAAATTCTTATAACGATCGTACCACTAGTTATTACTTGTGTGTTTAAATCTAAAATTGTCTATTTTAGGTCCATTGTATAGGTCTTAAATTTTTAGCTTATTGTAATCCCAATTGGCTAAAGTGTTTGGACACGTTTTCACCTTTTCACTAAACAAGCTTATAAGAAAATAATTTTTGAAACGAGACACTTTAAAAAAATATAACGAAGCTATAAAACAATGTACTTAGGTCTAATAGGCTAGAAAATATTATTCGTGGCAAAAATCCAAATAAATAATTATTTTAGCCAAAATTAGGGATTTTAAAATAATGGAATTTTACGAGTACTCACGTGAATTGAGTATAAATTCCTCCATTAACCTTTCTTAATCTATTATTGATCGTTCTTAATTCTCCAATATTAATACACTCCCGATTCAAGTATAGCCTAGAAAAACGTGTACCCGTCATTCCGGACTAAACAAATTTTCGAAAAGCGAATTTTTCAACAAAACGCTTTAAAATTATAAAGAGGCGTCATTCCATATAAATGGATTTAAAATGGTCGAAATAAATAATTCGAAGAAAATGAGTGAATACTCATTTAAATATTCCAATAATATTCTATAAAAAAAAGAAAATTTTCGGGTTCTCACACGCTCCACCAAACATGAGCTGAGCTAATCTTGGGCTTGCATGTTGGGTCCAATTTCAATACAAGCTAAGTTCAATCTCCAATGAACTGAGTCTATTTAAAGTCCAAATAATATGTATGCATAACATAATGTCACATTAAATGGCCAAAAATATCATCAAGCTTTCAAAATTGCACCAATTGCTCACCAATCTTTTTTCTGGCCAAAATGATCATTTTTATTTGTTTAAAACGAGCCATATGGTTCATTCCGGCGATTTTATTGTCTTTTCCAGACTGAAACACACTAAATGATCTACGCGAATAGTTTATAAGGGGAAGAAAAGTCTAAAAAATTTTGGCCAATGGATAATAAAATAGAAAAGAGAAAATATAAGTAAATTATTTACACTAAGTATTTAATTTTTATTTTCAATAACAAATAACACATAACAAGAATTTGTTAAAAATATATAAATTATTTAGAATAAGTAAATACTTTTTAATTTCTTATGATAATTAATTTTCTTCACGAGAAATTTGTTAGCACATTAGCATTGAAATTTGTTTTCATAGTACGAATTGAGGAGGAAAAAGAAAATTAAACAAATAATAAAGAAAACTCCAAAAGGGAAAAGAAAAAGACAAATGGTCATTTATCAATATTCTAAAAATGAGCATATTTAAAATACATAATTGTTTCATAGCACATTAGAATAATTGGTCTTTTGCTACCCAAATACACAAGAGTTATGCTTTTCTTACCTTGATTCAAAGGATATTTAAAATGCACTAAAAGTTATTGTAAGCAAAGAGTATTTCGACAAGACTAATTAGTAAAGATTAAACTTCCTTTATATTCCAGAAAGTATAAGAATACATTTTGTACCCTCCTTGCACAACGCGTCTACGACTACTCACAAACTAGTGGACGCTTAGAACACTTGGTGGAGTCAAACTAAAAATGGCTTTCTATAGAGTCCCTCCTTGAAGTTTCTCCACAAGAACAGACATCAAGAAATTTGTTCAATCCCCCAGCACTGCGGCAGAACAGGTTAGACATAAAATTAGGTCAGGTAAAAAGCCATAAAAAAATAGCTGGTAAATAGAAAGACAATCGCAACTTTATTGGAAGGTCTAAATCAAAGGTGCGAAGTAATCTGCTGTAATCTTTCAGAGGTAACTCTGATTCAAATAAAATTCCATTTCCAAAACACACAAAATTAATGAATAAAATGACCCTACAATCACGTTCACCTAACACTAATTTATTCTTCAAGACACCACAAGAGTATCCAAGAAAACAAAGCATATAATGTATTCTTTTTCTCTTTTTGGATTAGAAAAAGCAAGTAGGCATGCTTTTGTAGAGACTAGGAGGAGAACACCGCGTGATGTGCAGTGAAATTTTCAAGGTTGTCCAGAACTGCCCAATGATTCAAATTCAAATATTGAGTATGAAAAGTTACACAAAGATGCACCAAAAACTTTACCGTTCTATTTTTGTAGTTTTATTAAGCAGTGAATATACTAAGATCATTAAGATGCTCCTTGCTTCTGCATAGAGTGAAAATAGAATTAAAAAAAGACACATGTAATGGAGGAAAAGGAGAAAAAATATAGCTCGAAGAAACATACAAAGCAAGTTGTTAGTTCCTAAAACAGACATTCAATAGCTATAAGTTTGTTTTTTGTTGATAAAAACCACAACTCAAGTTGTCAGTTCCTAGAAAAGGATATTTAACAGCAATAAGTTTCTTTTACAATATATTCAAACGAATAATGAAATGCATGTACAAGCACCATAAAGAGAAAATCTACTTAGTAAGACTAAACCCATACCAATGCCAATTGAACAAATTGACAAAGAAAAGTAAAAGTATTTATAATTGGCCACAAACAAAATGATTCTAGACTTTCAATGACTAATAGCATCAGAGAGCTTCAGCTTCATTCTGACTCTCCTTTCGTTCCTGTGAAAGCAAATACCTATCCAACAGTGAACGATGGGTTTAGAAACTCACTTTGTGGATGAAACTCCAAGTTAAAAGCTACAGACAAGAAGCAATGTCATAAACCAGATTACCAAACATTTGAACAAAAAAATCCTAAAGAAAATATCAGAGGAATTTGAATTTCTATGGAACACTTAATTTTGATCAGAAACATCAAATTTTGGAAAAAAAAAAAAGCAATTTATACCAATCTATAATAATAGTCTCAAAGTCAAAATAAGAAAATAAATAAGTAAAAGGAAAAAAATAACAAATCTTCCAAACAAGCGAAATATACGCTTTTCTAAGAAAAAATAGTTCCACTCAATCTATATGAAAGTTGTAAGTCTCAGTGATGAGAAAAGCTAATATCCCTAATCTCTTGCTTCTTTCATTCAATGCATGCCTTTTCCTTGCTCAAGGGTTCTGGCCAAATTCCATCTAACTATCTAGTGTAGACATCGCCATACAACACCAAAAGATTAGGGCCAAATATTAAAATTATGAACTTTTATTATAAGTTTTGTAGAAAAGAGATTGTCTTTGAACTTTCTAATCTCCTTCTCAATGATTCACATGAACCTACACAATATTTCTAATATAGAATAGCAATTATATCTAGCGTAGAATAGCAATTCCATGCAAAAAGATTTACCTCAACCTTTATTCCATCCTTGGAGATTCTTTCCTGTGCATTAGAGAAGGAATACAATTTAATTAGTACCTAAATTCAATGGCAAAAGGAATAAATACCAGCTAAAATAGACATGAAAAATCAGCTTCGGTATTAAATAGTTCTTAAACAAAAGCACTACATATCTCAAACCCTAATTAGAAAAGAATTCCAACAATAAAAGTAAGCAAGGAAACAAAATTTAAAGAACAAGACAGTACCTCAGGAGAAACCAAAAGCAATGAGATCTGACAAAATTTCTTGATGATATTAATGCAAATAACCCATGAGCGTCTTCACACTTCAAGTGCACGAGAGCTAATTTTAATGTTTCTAAACAAAAGAAAAGGAAAATATCTCAAGAACCGAAAAGCAACAAAGACAATCTTAACCAAAGCCAGCAAGAATAATTATACCCAGCAGGATATTGCATCATCAGTAGAACAGTTCAATCAAATAAAACTTAGATCTTTAGACATATTCAAAGTGTAATACATTTGAAATTATTCTACCTAAAGCAATAGTAAGCTTAATCTATGATATTCCTTATTCCTCGTTTTGATTCTAAAATTGTCTAACTAATGCCTTGAATTTTTGTGGCACTATACATTTATTATTACTTTAAGCTTTGAACTGCATTACTTTAAGCTTTAAATGTACACCATAAATGCTAATTTTAGCATACCCAATGATAATTAACATTGATAACCCAAAATATAGCTCTTCTAGTACCTAATTCCCACAAATTGAAATGAAACCCCAAACCAAAAAGTATAAATGATTCTACTATCTACCATGTCATTTTGCTTGAAAGCTATTTGAATCCTCACACAGTCTTATCAAAATCAAATCTTATTGTCAGTCTAATAAATAATTGCACAATGAATAAACCAGCAAAAAATGAAAACTCAAAGCAAAAACAATCTGATGTGATCCGAAGCATTATCTGATCAATTACTTTCAAACTCTTACCATCTATAATGAGTTGATCAAAATCCAATTTTTCAATCATCCTAATAACCAATTCTACAACCATAGATGCAACTCACACAAATTTTTTCTAAAAAAAAAATCGCTTAGGACTATGAAATTTTATTATTTCTTCTTTCTTTTTTGATTCAGATTCAATAATAGAAAGTCAGATTTTTTTTTTTTAAAAAAAGGCAAACAAGAAAGAAACTCCAAAAATTGCTCAAGTTACAAAAAAAACTTACAACTTTGAATCAAACCAAAGATCAGTTCTTTCCCTTCATCTGCTTCACCTCATTTTCATTTCAAAAAATCAAATAAAAATGTATTTTGAACTAAAATAAAACCTTACAAAAACTGCTTAAATTAAAATAAAAAAGAAACCTATAGACCTGATTAGGCTGAAGATCCATACTTTTCTCCTCATCTGCTTATTCTTCTTCTCATTTTCTCCTTCGGATCAGGGAAAAAATTAAACAAAAAAAATACTCATAGAACCAGCTTAAATTTCACAAAAAAAAAAAGTGAAAACAAAAGCATACATGTTCTGATGAAGATCCATTTTTCCCCTCCCTGCTTCTTCTTTTCATGGCCTTCTTTTTTTTTTTGTCCCATTTCTCTTGCTATTTAAAATGGGAACCAGAACATAATCAAAGCAAGGCTATTAGAAATTTGTTGCAATTGTGAGAAGCTAATACAAAGAAAAATCTAAGATTCCTTAATCTTGCCTTCAAACCAAATTGTTCCATTTTGACCAAAATTATGCACAAATCTAGTTTCTTGTTTTCATGAAGCTCTATTTGTACTCTCAAAAGTTTCCATTTATCCATTTAATGGTGAGATGAGGAATAAAACCCGTAAAGTAAATTTCACAAATATAAATAAGTAAACAAATCATTATAATTTACACAAAAGCAATCTTGGCAATGGTGATTCGATGCACACCACAAATGTCCACTACCTGAGGCATGACAATGGGTATGTCAGGCATATCCAAACTTGGCAACAAAATATTCTAAAATAAAAACTCGTATGCTATCTTACCCAAACAATATAGACAGTCTAAATGAGTAAGAAATATAGAGTTAACCTCTTGAATGGCAATAATTCTTAAAAGTTTTCTTACAATAAAAGCATAATGGTCAACAACAAATCCAGTAAGTATTAAGTTTTGCGTAGTTGTATACCCCTAATGCTTAAAAGTAAGAATTAACCACCATTTTTTCTTTCTTCCCTCTCTTGAAAAATCTAAGCAAAAAACCATAGAGCAAATCAACACATATATGAAGAGTAAAGCCTAAAAAAATTGTCCACTTAAACATTTTTTTCCTCAGTAAAATTTGAATAATTCTTCATGTTTCTTCCTGTAATAAAAGATAATTAAATAAAATAAGAGACCAAAAAAAACCTTCTGTAGCAAACAAAATAGTATTTGTGATTCCAATACAGTGAATTAATGGTGTGCAAATAGTGAAGGACTGAAAGGCGGAAATTAAGAATAAACCATCTAATAGTGAACATGCTCAACACAAAAGCAAGATAAAAAAAATAAAAAAATGACTGCATTTTTAACTTACAAAGTTTGTTATTCCATGAACTGGTTTCAGAGCGACTGCATCTTCAATCATTTGTACATTTAACATGAACAAAGTAAATTAATCACATAAAAGAATAAAAAAATTAATAACATAACCAAAAGAAACATAAAAAGAAGATGATTTAAGAAAATAGGATCTAAATGCAAAGTAATCCTAACATCTTTTTGTTATTTTAGCTACAAAAAATTCTCATTACCTTTTCAGGGAATAGAGAAACTGAAAAGACCAACATATTACCAGACCAAACTTTGAATTGCCCATAAACATTGAAATCATTTTCATGAAAGCGAAAATCTAAATAAGCAAGAAACATGTAGTAAACCACTTAAATCGCAGTAGATGGTAAGAAATTTCTCTGCAATAACAAGTTAATACTCAATCTGCCATATTTACTCTATATTCACTTTATATTCTTAAAATGTTATCCCTAGCAGATGAACTCAAACCAATCTTCTAGGAACAAAATAAACAAAAATTTAACCAAAAAATGGTATTCTTGTAAACCTAATTTAAAAAGTACTCGTTTAAAGGAAGAAGGGTAGGCAAGATTCATGCATATACAAATATATAGGGAACATGTACTTAAAACGAGCATCTCAACTAATGGCTCCTTGATCAGTTTTAGTGCTTTTATCAGCAACTAAGAAAACACAAAAGCATTTTTTTCTTTTGTTTTAAAGAATCCATATACATTCTTTGAAAAATGAGAACCAAAACTTCACAAGGGAAAAAAAGAAAAATAGTTTTCTCAAAAATAATGACACTAAAAAAAAATAAATTTACAACAGTCAATGATGTAATGATCCCACATCGGCTAGGGAGGAAGTTCTGGGGCTGCTTTAATAGCCTGTAGTGGTCTCTCCCACCTGACCGAGGCCTTTTGGAGGGGTGCTGGGCTTCTTGACCTGCGGGCTTGGGCTCTTCACTTGTTGTGGGTATAACCCCACCTCCGGGAACAAAACCCACGGCCCATTGGGGTGGTTAACTGTGGGACAATATTGGTCAGGGGCGTTACAGTGGTATCAGAGCCGACTCCCGACCTCGGTGTGCCAGCGAGGACGCTGGGTCTCCTAAGGGGGGTGGATTGTAATGATCCCACATCGGCTAGGGAGGAAGTCCTGGGGCTGCTTTAATAGCCTGTAGTGGTCTCTCCCACCTGACCGAGGCCTTTTGGAGGGGTGCTGGGCTTCTTGACCTGCGGGCTTGGGCTCTTCACTTGTTGTGAGTATAACCCCACCTCCGGGAACAAAACCCACGGCCCAATGGGGTGGTTAACTGTGGGACAATATTGGTCAGGGGCATTACAGTGGTATCAGAGCCGACTCCCGACCCCGGTGTGCCAGCGAGGACGCTGGGTCTCCTAAGGGGGGTGGATTGTAATGATCCCACATCGGCTAGGGAGGAAGTCCTGGGGCTGCTTTAATAGCCTGTAGTGGTCTCTCCCACCTGACCGAGGCCTTTTGGAGGGGTGATGGGCTTCTTGACCTGCGGGCTTGGGCTCTTCACTTGTTGTGGGTATAACCCCACCTCCGGAAACAAAACCCACGGCCCAATGGGGTGGTTAACTGTGGGACAATATTGGTCAGGGGCGTTACAAATGACATGAAATTTGATCTCCACAAATGGAGACTTTGGGTTGGTTACCATATGGATTGTCTTTTGTGAGTCAATAGTTGAACGCACCCCTGCACATAACAAACCCGAAAAAAATGTCATCAGATGAGCCATGAAAACTCCATTTTCCAAAGTTTCTTGACAACCTTTTCCTTCAATTTCTCTACCAAGTAATTTTCCCATCTATAATAAATATCATACAAGTTTGTATATGGGGGCTCTAGAGACCCAAAAGAAAGAAATAAGTAACATAGACACTACATATAAAAGAATACAAAAGTTAAAAAAATGAAAAAATAAAATAGAGAAAACCTGAGATGAAGAAGCACAAAACCCAAGAAAGCAAAATTGCACGCAATGTTTTTCTGTGAAAATTTTTGGGGAAAAAACCAATAAATATAGAAAGGAAATAAAGATTAAGAGGCAACAGAGAACCTGATAGTTTGGAGATAGATTCTGCAAATTTCCTTGCTTCTGGAGCTAAAGATGATCAAGCACAAAGAGAAAGATCTGGAGCAACCCTATTATCCTACAAAGGAAAAAAACCACAACAACAATGATAAGGGTTTATTTTACGTATTTTTAAGTGCATTTTATTAGTTAATTTTGAGTTGATTATTTAGTTTTATAATTAAAATAAAGAGGTTTTTGGTAAAATTACATATTTTTGGTAAAAGTGGATAATATTGCATTTCTATTGATTTTAATGGTAAAAACTTCATTTTTATGCAGGAATGATGATTCAATCACCAAAGGATGTCAAATGAGGTGAAAAATAGAGATTTGGTGATGAATTCAAGTGGTAACAAGAAGAATGAAGTGAACAACGTTCAAGTGAGGAAATGCAATACAAGTCAGTTTTGACACTCTTCGGTATTTCGACTATATTTAGAGCTATACTTATCGGATTGAGGTGATCTTTATACCATTTTAAAGCTAAGAAAGAGCCAACAATTGTTATGAAGACATCGAAATCCAATTCTGCTGTTTTCATGGACAAAAAGTCGGAATACAGAAGCTGCATTCTGTGGTCGGAAGTTAAAATAGAGGTTTGACCAGGTGTTAGTATTTCGATCATATCTCAGGCTACAAAACTCCGATTTGGATGATTTTTGAAGTATTGGAAAACTAACGCAAAGGGCTACAACTTTTGTGTTTTGTACAAAAGCCAGTTCGGCCTTCATCATAGAGAAAATCGCAGTTGAAATAAGGCCAGAGTGAAAACGCGAGTAAACAAAACGCGAGTTTATGCCGCGTTTTGGGTAGGCGCGTTTTGCAGCCGAAATTCTACAATTTGACTCAGCCATTTCTCTTGTGTTCATACCACTTTAAAGCTATAAGATGCAAGGGAATTCGATGCACATGCTTCAGAAGACAAAAGGGCAAGAAAGGTGGCTTATTTTCAAGTCAAAAACATTGGTTATTGATTATCCTAACAAAGTTGAGATTTGGGAATCAAAAGGTGAAATTTGACTTGGAAAAATGGAGCTCTTGAGCAGTTTTTATGTAGAGACATTAGGAGATGTCCGGACATCCATACGTAGCCAGATTTTCTAATAGCAAATTCTCTCTAGCTAGCAAATATTGAGACTAGAGACATACGGGAGAACTTGGAGGGTGCAAAAATGTTGCTCTTTCATCTTCTGTGTGTTAGATTAGTTTAGTATAGAGTAGTATAGTTCATCCATTCTTGTATATTGGCTAGATTAGGATGAAGATGGAGATGAAGAAGGAGGAGTTGAAGCTCAAGTGACATGGGTTATCTCTTCTCCAACTCTTTATCTTTTGTATCAGGTTCTTAAGTTTAGTTAATATACAAGTTTTGGATTTTGTGTTCAATATGTGTCTTTAAAGTTTATGCCTTGGGTTTGGTTGAACTTTTTATAATTGTTAGTATTTATTATTTGGTTATTTGATTGCTATGATTTGAGCAAGTTATTTAGCACTTTGGCTCTTTAAATCATGATTAATCTGGTACCATTGATTGTGATTATCTAAGGTGTTGTTTCTGCAATGAAAATTGAGATTTAACACTAGTTCAAGAAGTGTTAAACATAGGGAGTACGCTCACGAAAGTAGAGGTGCACCTATGTGGTTTTTAGTGATTCATTTCATATAATTTCACTAAAGAAATGAACTTGTAGCTAATTTCATAACCATGAGAATATGTATGGATTAGTTATAGGAATAATTGATTCACTACGAAAGTAGGATTCAAATGCATAAGGAAATTACACCATATCTAACCTAGATGTAGTACTCAATGATCCAAATATAGCACTTGCATGAGTAGTTAGGGATACCACAACCCAATGAGCTTTCATTTGTTATTTTGTATAATTTCAGTAGGTTAAATTTGTTATGATTCATTGATAGTCTAAATAATAGAGAAGTTTTAGTAATACCGGTAATTGTTCACTCTTCCCTGTGGGATCGACCCGATATATACTCTAAACTACTAGTTGACCTGTATACTTGCAGTGAACGGGTATAATTCAATTTTTTTTAAAACTTGTATGTATGTAAAATACCGGTCAAGTTTTTGGCGCCGTTGCCGGGGAAGATTTGGCAATATCGGCGTGAAGAGCAACTTTATTAGTTTAGACATTTCATTAGTTATAGTATGAATGTTATTTTCTGTTATTTTTGTGTTTTATGTGTGTATGTGTTTCATTACCTATTTTTCTTACTAATTTTGCTTTTGAAGTTGTTTAAAAGCAATTTTAGGTGATGAGAAGGGTAGGTCAATTTGGAGGACAATGCTTGAGAAATGAAAGATTGGCAATGGATGATTACAAAGTGCAAAGCTCTTCAACAGAGGTAACCAAGAATTTATTGAATGTATTCTTTTGAAGATGGTTTAAGGTGTTTAAAGGCTAAATTTGATGTTATGATGTTACAAGTTCAAATGGATCTAATTATGGATGAAATTGAGCAAGGGAGGAATGTTAATTGCTTTTAATTCTTATCATGTGATTTGTGACTTGTGTGGAGGTTATCATGCTACTAATACATGTATGCAAGCACAAAATATGGATTATTAGGGTAAAAAACAAAAAAGCCCCTGTGATAAACCTAATACACAGAAAAGCCCCCCATGATTTTAAAATATACAACACGACCCCTCATGCTTTGAACTAAATTGTAAAGGTGACGGAATCCGTTAAACTTAACGGAAATGAACAAAATGACCAAAATGCCCTGATATAATAAAACAAAAGACAACTCAAAAAAATCATTTGTTTTATTCTCTAAATAGAGAAAATTGAGGGTTAAGGGGTAGAATAGGTATATTTGATAAAAATTAGGTATAAATTTTTTTTTTTAGGTTCCAATAAGTCATTTCCGTTAAATTTAACGGGTTCCGTCACCTTTACAATTTAGTTCAAAGCATGAGGTGCCATGTTGTATATTTTGAAACCATAAGGGGCTTTTCTGTGTATTAGGCTTACCACAGGGGGTTTTTTTGTTTTTTACCCGGATTATTATGATGAATTAGAGCATTACAATCCTTGTTTTGATCAATATAGTGCTAATTTGAGCAATTCTCCTGCTTATGGTTGGGACAATCAATATACATATAGTGATTATCCATATTTTTATGATTACCAACCTGAAAGTGTCCAATATGAATCAAAACCATCTTGGGAGTTGGCAATAGAAAAGTTAGCTAATACACCTCTATCTTGGGAGTTAGAAAGTGAACCATTAGCTAATGATTCTAATGCATCTTGGGAGCTAGCTGTAGAAAATTTTTCTAATCAATTTGATTTAGCAATAGAAGGGCTAGCAAATACAACTTCCACCCGTTTTGATAGGATTGAGGAAAAAATAGATGAACTAGCTTCTCATTTTGATAGAATACATGAGCAATTGAATGCATTGTGTGAAGTTATTTCCTCTAATAATTTGCAAAATGATCCTAGCATGAATGTTGGGAATGTTGTATGTGAAAATGGGTTGCATTTTGATGAAAACGATGAATCTCAAGTGTGTTTTAATGAGCAAATATCCATTTCGCATGATAATGTCTATGAAACTAACTTTGAACCTCAAGAGGTGAGTTTTAATGACTCATTTTTCACCCCTCTTGAGGAGTGTATTAAAAGTACAGGTTTTAAAGGTATTCCTGCCCAAGATACTCTCATGGCATTTCTTTTGGTAAGTTCTCAAGTGGTGCACATTCAAGGTAATATCTATGAAACACTTGGGATAGGTAAGTCACTTCCATTTCTTACATCAATAGATCATGTGGCTTTTGCTATAAAGTCACCATTTAATGATCCACCACGTCAAAAAATGGTGGATTATTCGTTAACTAAGCCTCCTTGAAAAAATGAGGTGATATAATCTAGCCAATGACTATAAACAAAAGCGCTTGTTGGAAGGCAACCCAATGTTTTAGTACCTTATGTTATTTTGGTGTGATTTTGTGGTTTGAATAAGTGTTTTAGTTAATTTGTTGTTTTTGTGCTATAGGGTTGGCAATTGGAAGCAAAAATGACCATTTGAGGTAAAAAAAGTGAACTTTGATCAAGCAACTCAACCCCTTGATTTGCGTTACAAGGTTATTTGATCCGTTTAAAAGAGGTAAAATGCATGTTTTTAATGTTTTACATGTGTACACATCGATAAATTTTACAAACAAATGATTTATGATGCATTTTGAATGATTGGAGTACCAATGGTAAGTTTTCTAAGTTCATTTTCTGCAAAAAATTGCAGAAGAAAATGCACCTAGCATGAAAACGCGCTTCCGAGTCACGTTTTCATCAAAACGCGTTTCAAATTCTGCAACGAGACTGAAGAAAAAGCGCTTCAAAATGCGACACAAAGTCGTGTTTCTCAGCTAAATCGCGTTTTCAAGCCTGGATCAAAACTCAAAAACGCAGCTCAGAGTCGCGTTTTCCTACATAGTCGCGTTTTCATTACTGCAAGATTTGTGAAGAAAACGGGACTTCAAAACCGCGAGTTGAAGGCGCATTTTCAGTCGCGTTTTCTGTGTCCGAATATAGCCTCCAGAAACGCGATTTCAACTTCATTTCTTCTTCTCTTCTCCATTTTCCAGGCGCGTTTTTCCTCTTCCTTTCTACCCAACTCACAAATCTTCATTTTTACTCCATAATCTTGGTAGAAATCATCACCCCAACACCTTTTGAGCTTCATACACCTTTTTTAACCGATTAAAATCCAAGAAAAACACCTAAAATCAGGTTTTTGAGGGATTGAAGGTTAGGGTTCTTAAACTCTAATTTCTTCAATTGGAGGTTGTTTCATAGGGCTTTTGACATTTTTAGCATCACTAAACTTCCTTCTACGTGATTGAGGTAAGTTTCTTTATCAAATCTTTTTATTTTAGAAAGTCAAATTTTTTTATCCTGAGCTATCTGACATCTTTTAATTTCAAAAATTTGATGATATTTATGACTATTTTTTATTTTATTCATGCTTGTTAAGATTGTTTAAGCATGTTTATATGTTTAAATGTAGCAATTTATTGGTTTCGTAGTGATTTAAAATTCACAATTGCTATATTTGGGGGAAATTGAAAAATGGATTTAGGATGTTTTTGAGCTATTGGTGATGATTAATTATGGTTAAGAATGGTTAGTTGATGATATTTTAGCATGTGCATTGTGTATAGTGAGTAATTTGGTTGATTTGGTGAGTTAATTGGTTTAATTTTTGCCTAAACATGATTATAGCTAAAAGCATATTATTATTGTTAATTCTAAATAGTTATAATCATAATTGTTGCTATTTTCACTAATTGGGTTATAATTATTCCATATCTTGTTTTAATTGGTGATTTTGAGTAATTTTTGGCATGAATTATGGCTCGTCTTGTTCGGTCCTTTACATTAGTTATTGGACGAATTATCACTTGAAGGGACAAATTGGAGATTATTTGGATCATTTTAGGATATTCATTGC
This sequence comes from Coffea eugenioides, assembly GCF_003713205.1. NCBI lineage: Eukaryota > Viridiplantae > Streptophyta > Magnoliopsida > Gentianales > Rubiaceae > Coffea > Coffea eugenioides. Next base: position 20,671 of record NW_020864540.1, read on the forward strand.
CAAATTGTGAATTGTGTCAAAATATATGTGGTTAATTGCAACATTTTCTTTTAGGTACTATGCCAAGGGGAAGGCGTGTGATACCTTCATCCTCTAGTAGTGAGGAGAGGGAGGTTAATGAGGAGATGGAGGTGACTGAGGAGGAGAATTCACCTTCTCCTCCACCAGTTAACCGTCGACCTGGTGAGGGCACCTCCCATGGAGCGGAAAAATCGGTATTTGACAGTGCTAGGTTCAACACTCGCAGGAATCAGGAGTGGCATGATGCGCGTACTAATTTGGAGGTTTTGTTCGAGATGCACGTCAGTCCACCAGTTGAGATGATGTACAACATCTCAGATGCTTTTGCTCAGTTAGGATGGGCTCCGATTCTCACCCTGCCAAACCATTACTACCCCGACTTGGTGCGCGAGTTTTATGCCAACATTGAGAGTAAGGCGCACCATAGTGGAGAAATAGTTGAGTCCTGGGTACGTGGAAGACAAATAGTCTTGTCACGTCAAGATTTGGCCGCTATTTTGGGGTGTATGGATGATGGCCGTCCAATAGATTTGAAGAAGGAGTTTGTTCGTCCGAATAGGAGGTGGGATCCCTCGCTGGCCATGGCTAGATTTGGTCTTGAGTACCAACCTTTTCGCTCTACAAGGAAGGAGACCATTTTGGCAAATGTCTTCGAACCTCGTCATCGGCTTATCATTTACATGATGGCTCACAATGTCATCCCAAAGAAGACGGGGCACACGGAGGTTCGCAAGAGCGATATTTACTTCCTTGATTACATGTTCCACAACCGAACTTCCCCGTATACTCGAATTTCATTGCCAAACATTATCATCAGCCACATTAGGTCTACGGCGAGGCGTAAGACAACTTCTTTCAAATTATCCTTTCCTCGTCTACTGACCTTGATCTTCCCGCGTTTTGAAGTTCGCTTGGAAGGCATGCGGCGGGAGTATGTTTCGCCACGGACTGAGATGACTATCACTACTCTTTGCCGCCTTGGTATTGGCACGGGGGACATTCCACGCCCTATTCAGGAGCGAAGACAAAAGGCTAGACATGGTCGGGATGAAACTGGACCATCTACTGCAGCACCACCTCCTCCTCCACCACAGACTAATTGGCAGTGACTTTTTGACCGTATGGACGACTTTAAATTCCAGTTTGCTGACGTTAGGAATCGTCTAAGTCGGATTGAAGATCATTTGGGCATTCATCCACCGCCCAATCGTGATGCTGAGGATGACGATGATGCCGAGGGGGATGACTGACTTGGCGCACTGCAGAAGCTATCTTTAGTTGCTGGATTTGCTTGCCAAATTATCTTAACTTGTGGAACTTAAGATGTTTAACTTCATTTTATTTTTTCTGTTTTTCTTTATTTGGTAGGTACTTGTATTTTGGCAGTGGTTCGTGATTAGTGGCTGATACAGATCTCAGCCATTGCCTTGGGAAGTACTTCTTTCTTTTCTTTTTTTCTTTTATTTCATTTCTTCCCTACACATTGAGGACAATGTGTAATTTAAGTGTGGGGGGAGAAATATGTGTGGTACTTGTGGTTTTAGTTGTGTTTGATATAATTTTTGTGCTTAAATTGTGTTTCTTGTGGTTGCTGGCAGGGAGTTTTAGTCCACTTTTAAGGGGAAACTCTGTCAAAATTTTTTCAAAACCTTATACATGTATATGTTATTAACCATAATAAATAAGTAAAATTTTGTCACTTATCCTTTTGAATAAATATATATGGTTTTGAAACTTCTTTTCTCATGGAATTTGGAAATGATTCTTATGTGATTATAATTTTTACATCTATAGGAAAGTATATCTAGTAAAGTGGAGAAAATTATGCATACATTTTGCATATTTGATGAAAATTCTTCTTTTTATCTGATTTTATAAGTTAAGAAATTAATATGGTCAATAAGTGTCATACTTTTCTCATGATTATTCTTAGAGGGAATTTTATTATATATATATATAAAGGGTTATTCTACTCCAATAGTTTTTGTACTTAGTAACTGGGAGTCTTCATCTACAAATATCGACTTTCGTGTAAAACAGTACTTAAATTAAGAGTATGAAAAGCAACTTGAATATGTGAAATGTTGAGTAACCGGTGATCTTCATCTAAAAATGTCGATCTTCGCGTCAAAAGGCATTTTTCACAATTTAAGTAGTATTTAACCCTTAAAATATGCATCATTAAAAAAAAAGTAAAATAAATCCCTCTTTAAGAAAAATAAGAAGTTGATCATGAGATTAGTTAGCATTTTTATTGACTATTGGAGTTGCTTGCTCGCGAAATTAGATAAAAATAAGAAGTTGAGTTGAATTGGTAAAATTATGGTATACTTGGCTCTTCTTTGCTTGATATTATGAGTACTTGAAGTTAATGGAAAGATCACATAAGGGTTATTTACCTTGATTCTAGGAAATTTAGTTGAAATACTACATATGTTTATTTTCAATTTTTGGATCATTGATGGTTGGAATTTTATATTGCTTGAGGACAAGCAATGATTCAAGTGTGGGGGTATTTGATAAGGGTTTATTTTACGTATTTTTAAGTGCATTTTATTAGTTAATTTTGAGTTGATTATTTAGTTTTATAATTAAAATAAAGAGGTTTTTGGTAAAATTATATATTTTTGGTAAAAGTGGATAATATTGCATTTCTATTGATTTTAATGGTAAAAACTTCATTTTTATGCAGGAATGATGATTCAATCACAAAGGATGTCAAATGAGGTGAAAAATAGAGATTTGGTGATGAATTCAAGTGGTAACAAGAAGAATGAAGTGAAAAACATTCAAGTGAGGAAATGCAATACAAGTCAGTTTTGACACTCTTCGTATATCTGGAGCTACACTTATCAGATTGAGGTGATCTTTATACCATTTTAAAGCTAAGAAAGAGACCTACAATTGTTATGAAGACATCGAAATCCAATTCTGCCATTTTCATGGACAAAAAGTCAGAATACAGAAGTTGCATTCTGTGGTCGGAAGTTAAAACAGAGGTTTGATCAGGTGTTAGTATTTCGATCATATCTCAGGTTACAAAACTCCGACTTGTATGATTTTTGAAGCATTGGAAATCTAACTCAAAGGGCTACAACTTTTGTGTTTTGTACAAAAGCCAGTTCGGCCTTCATCATAGAGAAAATCGCAGTTGAAATAAGGCCAGAGTTAAAACGCGAGTATACAAAACGCGAGTTTATGCCGCGTTTTGGGTAGGTGCGTTTTGCAGCCGAAATTCTACAATTTGACTCAGCCATTTCTCTTGTGTTCATACCACTTTCCAGCTATAAGATGTAAGGGAATTCGGTGCACATGCTTCAGAAGACAAAAGGGTAAGAAAGGTGGCTTATTTTCAAGTCAAAAACATTGATTATTGACTATCCTAACAAAATTGAGATTTGGGAATCAAAAGGTGGAATTTGACTTGGAAAAATGGAGCTCTTGAGCAGTTTTTATGTAGAGACATTAGGAGATGTCTGGACATCCATACGTAGCCAGATTTTCTGATAGCAAATTCTCTCTAGCTAGCAAATATTGAGACTAGAGACATACGGGAGAACTTGGAGGGTGCAGAAATGTAACTCTTTCATCTTCTTTGTGTTAGATTAGTTTAGTATAGAGTAGTATAGTTAATTCATTCTTGTATATTGGCTAGATTAGGATGAAGATGGAGATGAAGAAGGAGGAATTGAAGCTCAAGTGACATGGGTTATCTCTTCTCCAATTCTTTATCTTTTGTATCAGATTCTTAAGTTCAGTTTTAAGTATAATTGATTCACTACGAAAGTAGGATTCAAATGCATAAGGAAATTACACCATAACTAGCCTAGATGTAGTACTCAATGATTCAAATATAGCACTTGCATGAGTAGTTAGGGATACCACAACCCAAGGAGATTTCATTTGTTATTTTGTATAATTTTAGTAGGTTAAATTTGTTATGATTCATTGATAGTCTAAATAATAGAGAAGTTTTAGTAATACCGGTAATTGTTCACTCTTCCCTGTGGGATCGACCTGATATATACCATAAACTACTAGTTGACCTGTATACTTGCAATGAACGAGTGTAATTCGATTTTTTTTTTAACTTGTATGTATGTAAAATACCCCTCAAACAACATTAGTTTGTTTGAAAAGCTAGCCACGATGTTAGACAACTAAACCAGAGAACAAAAAGAAAAAAAGGGCTAGAGAAGTTTAGGCAGGGGAGGAAAGAATAACCCTTTAAGCAAAAATATCGAACCCATTTTGTAGAAAATATGAGGAAGAGGAAGAGAGGATCAGGACTTTCTAAAAAAAGCAGAGGATGGGTGAGAGATAGAGAGAGGGGAAAAGATGGTTCTGTGAAGCATTGAGTCCAATGCAAGTCTCACCAACTCTGACAGCATGTCAATCTACCCACATGGGTAATGGGTTTCTTCCCCCAAAAATAATCAAATCTGTGTTAAATAATAATAAAAAAAAGTCCCTTGCAAAGCACGTGGTTAAGCTGGAGCATTATTAATTCACATGAGCAATTGCACCAGGGAAGAAATTTGCTAATTCACACGAGCAGGACAATCCCTTCAATCATAGCGCGACACATCAGCACAAAACGACCACCATTTGGCAACTTTTGTTCACATTTAGTTCGTACATGTTAATCAATTACAAAAAATTGATAATTAATTGTGATTTATTTGGAAACAAAAAAAGTGTTAATAATTGCAAAAAAACTGGTAATTAAATGTGATTTGTTAGACAATAAAAAGTGAAATTATTAATTAATTAATGAACAATTGATTGCGAAAAGATTCTATAATTAAACATGATTTATTGAACAATGAAAAATAAAAAAGGACATTTTTTATAACATTTGAAAAAAAAATTGATCATTAATTGTGGTTTTTTGGGCAACGACAAAAAGAAGTCAATTTTTTTAACAATTGTAAAAAATTGTTAATTAAATGTGGTTTGTTGGATGACAAAAAAATGACATTATTGATTAGTTATTAACAATTAATTGTGAAAAATTGGTAATTAGATGTGATTTGGTGGACAAGCCAAAAAAAAGGAGCCCAAATTTTTGTTAATGTGATTTGTTGGCTAAAAAAAAGGAGGATTTTTTTTTAATTTAACTGATTTGGATGAATTAGTTATCATTAATAACAATTAACAACGTATGTTTGCAATTAATTGCAATTTGGCCGACAGGGAAGAATCCACATGATTTGTTACAGCAAGGTAGAACGTGATGTATTGAACGGGCAAAAAATGGCATGATTAATTAACTAATAACAATTAACATCGAAAAGTAGCAGGCAAACATAAATCGTTGCAAAAAAAGGAACAAAAAGAGCAAATTCTTTTGTTAATTGATCTCGTTCGAATTAATAGCGAAAAATAAACATAATTTGTTGAAAAAAGAAAAAGAATAGGAGAAAATTCTTTGGTTAATTTAACGTGTTGGGACTAATTAGTTATTATTAATAACAACTAACTGCATAAGATCGCAATTAAGTGCGATTTATCGGACAGTCAAATAAAAGAAACTTGATTGGTCAAAACGGGTAATTAAAGGTGATGTGTTAAGCAATAAAAAAGTGAAATTATTAATTAACTAATGAACTTCGATAACATTTGTAAAAAAATGTATAATTAATATGGTTTTTTGGCCAGCCACAAAAAATGATTTTTTTGTTAATAATAAAACAATTGCTAATTAAATGTGATCTGTTCAATAACAAAAAAAATGGCATTATTAATTAGTTATTAATAATTAATTGTAAAGAATTGGTAATTAGATGCGATTTGGAGGACAAAAAAAAAGAGCCCAATTTTTCGTTAATGTGATTTTTTGGGGAAAAAAAGGGACCAAATTTTAGCACAACTCATTTCCACCTCTCATCTACCTATATAGTAAAAGCATGAATAGGTTTGTTAAGATGAATGGCTGTTGTGCTGATGTGGCTGTGTTTTATTGATTGGAGGATGGTCTTCATTCACGTGGGAGTCACGTGCTTTCGGTAGGAGAAGAAGTGGAATTCTTGTTGTTGTCCCAGAATGAGGACCCTTTTGTTTTCCAAACGGTAAAATGATAGTAATCATAAGATGGTACAAGTTCAGAGCAACTGCTCCAGTAAATCTGCTTGAGCTAACTCTAGCAGCCATGCTAGGAAGTTATGCTTCCATTCAGCTAAATCTATCAATTTATAGCAAATTTTGCTAGGTGATGACTTACAGAGTTGTTGCCCCTTCTAATGTAGGAGAAACAACATTTATCAAAATCTTTTGTCAGCCTCCAAATGTCCAACTGAATTATGGCAATGATGGCCTCCTCCTCTATTGCATTGATTTTATCCACTATTAGTTCGCAGTCAGTTTCCAGCTTCACTTTCCTCCATCCCATTTGTTTAGCTATTACCATTGCTTCTCTTAGTGCCAATGCCTCCTCCACTTGTGCCTCAGCACATTCTTCAGTTGGCCTCGCCCCATGAGCCTATCAGTTTCCCTAAGCAATTCCTAGCCACTATACCCCATCCTGCTTTGTTATTCTTCTGGTCTAAAGCTGCATCAGTGTTAATTTTGATCCAGTTTGTTTGAGGTTTTTCCCATCTCCTGTCCCTCCCCAATCCTCCAGCTTCTTGATTTTCATGTTCTGTTCCCCCCTTGTGCCATTTGATATTCATTCCATTCCATCATCGCGTTGTTAACAACTACTATAAGATTATTGCTGTTGTTGTTGAATTGCTTATCATTCCTACATTTCCAAATCTGCCACAATATGTTTGCCGTGAGGGTTATGTGTTCCCTTCCCTTCTCCCTGACCACAGCCCCTCTAAGCTCTTCCCACCAGTGCCAGAAACTATGCCTAAACACCTCCGGTCCATCCCAATTCAATGGAGCAACCTTCCAGATTGCTCTAGCATTGCTGCACAGAAATAACATATGCTCCAGTGTCTTAGGATTATCTCCACAGCACTTGCACACATGGTCCCCTTTGCCACACTTCTCCTTCACCACTGTGTCAGTTGGCAGGATTCCTTGTAGTCATTTCCAGATGAAGTGTTTTAGTTTATTTTTCATGTTCAGTCCCCATAGAAAACTCCAGTTTTGAGATTTAGTCCTCCTGTTATTACTTGGTTCTGGAGCTCTCCTGGAATGGCTATTTCCCTTCTTCATGTCCTTTACTTGTTTGTAGCTAGATTTGACTGTGTATGCTCCTGAATTTGATTTTGCCCAATAGGTCCTATCTTTTACCTTCCCCAGACTCAATGGTATCTTCAATATTTGCATTCTATCCTTCTCCTCAAACTCTTGTAGCAGCACCTCTCTATTCCATTTTCCATCCTTGATCAGCTCACACACCCTTTGAATCTTGCTATCTGATTTCTTCTGAGATCTTATTTTCCTATTCTCTGACCCCGGCAACCACCTATCCACCCAGATTTTAATGGTTTCACCATCTTCCACCCTTTTCCTTAGTCCTTCTTCCAGAACTCCTCTTGCACTCAGTAGGCTCTTCCAGCACCATAAGTCTGTTCCTCTTAGTTGTGCCTCCCAGATTGATTTCCCAGCAAAGTATCTGCCTTTCATGACTCTACTCATCAGCAAGTTTGGTTGCATCAAAATTCTCCATAGATGTTTTCCCAATAAAGCCAAGTTAAAGTCCTGTAGATCCCCGAATCCCAAACCACCTTCTGATTTGATATCAGTCATTCTACTCCATTTAAGCCAATAGATTTTTCTTTCATTCTCCCTTTGACCCAACCAGAACTTAGCCATTTCTGAGCATATGTTTTTACACAATGTCTTTTGCAGTCTGCAACAAGACATAACATATGCTGGGAGAGCTAGGATGACAGATTTCAATAGAATCTCCTTTCCTGCTTGACTCAGAAGTTTTTCCTTCCATCCTCCAAGTCTGTTTACTGTTTTCTGTCGAATAAACTCAAATACTTGCCTTTTTTATCTCACTATGACTAGGGGGAGTCCTAGATATTTGCTCTGGTGGACCTGCTTCATGCCTTCCAGCTCTTTAAGCACCTCCTCTTTTTGCCTTTCTTTGACATTTCTACTGAAGAAAATGGATGACTTTTCTTTGTTTATCAATTGACTTGATGCCCTACCATAGTCCTCCGGCACCTTCATGAGCTGTGCAGCCTCTCCAGCCTTGGCTTTGCAGAAAATTAGTGAATCATCTGCAAAGAAGAGATGAGACAAACTAGGAGCTTCATTAGCAATCTTCATTCCAGACATGCTACCCTGTCTATTAGCTTTTCTTAATAGGGCAGAAAATCCTTCTGCACAAACCAGAAATAAGTATGGAGATAAAGGATCACCCTGCCTTAAGCTTCTAGAAGGCTTAATAAACCCCTTTTCTCCCCATTAACATTGATGGAATATGTGACACTGGTTATGCACTCTAAAATCCACTGGATCCATTTTGGGCAGAACCCTATTTTATGCATGATATTTGTCTGGAACACCCATTCTACCCTATCATAGGCCTTTGACATGTCTAGTTTAATAGCCATATAACCATTCTTTTCAGTTCTTTTATTTTTCAGGAAGTAAATACTCTCATGCGAAACTAAGACATTGTCCAGAATCTGGCTACCAGGCACAAATGCAGACTGTGAAGGACTAATACAACAGTCAAGAACCGTTTTAAACCTGTTAACCAATACTTTTGATATATTCTTATAAATGACATTGCACAGGCTAATAGGTCTAAATTCTATTATCAAAGTTGGGGAATCAGATTTGGGAATTAGGCTGATCAAGGTCTCATTTATGGATTTCAGGATATAGCCACAGTGAAAAAAACTTTGGACTGCATTAGTAACATCACTTTTTATAATATGCCAGAATTTTTGGAAGAAAATAGGGGACATACCATCTGGTCCGGGAGACTTGTTCGGATGCATGGAATTCACTGCATGACTGATTTCTTGATTTGAAACAGGCCTTGTCAGCTTTCTGTTCATTTCAACAGTTATAGTCTGTGGGATCTCCTCTAATATGTCATTGAAATCAGCTGGTTTATCAGATGTGAACAGTTGCTGGAAATAGTCTACAATTTCATCCCTTATCTCCTCCTCATTGTTACACCACACCTCATTTCTCCTTCTTAGCCCATTAATCCTGTTCTACCTTCTCCTACTCATCATACTAGCATGAAAGAAGCTAGTGTTTTTGTCTCCCTCCTGGAGCCATTTGATCCTTGCCTTCTGACTCCAGTAGATCTCCTCCCTTTTATAGGCCTCTACCAGCTTCCTTTTTAATCCTATGATCTTTGTTCTATCCTCTCTACCTTGACTCACCTTCATCTCTTTAATTTCCTTTTTGATCTGTTCTATATGCTTTTTTGAATTCATATTCAATTTCTTACTCCAGTTCAATAGGTTTATTCGAACTTCCTTGATCTTGCTTTGCACCCTATACAACCTTGACCCCTGTTGATCCATAACCCATGCTTCCTTGATCACCTCCTCAACATCCTCCTGCATAAGCCATCTCCTATCAAAAGTAAACCTCTTTCTCCTTTGTGCTTCCACAAGAGTCAGGTCTAGAATCAAAGCACAGTGGTTTGAAGCTTCAGTTTCAACATGAATACACTTAGCCTTTCCAAAGTTTTCACACCACTGCTTAGTTCCCATTATTCTGTCAATTCTTTCCTTAATCTCACCTTCCTTGTCCCAGTTATTGCCCCAGGTCCAAGGCACTTCTTCAAATCCAATATCTATCAGTGCATTCCTATTAATGAAGCTGTTGAAGGTCTCAAAACTACCATCAGACCTGATTCTACCTCTCTATTTTTCCCCATTAGAAGTGATATCGTTCAGGTCTCCCATGATGGCCCAACAGTCACCCCAAATCTATTTTCTTCTCTCTAACACCACCCATTGTTGTTCCCTAAGTTTATCATCTGAACTGGCATAGACACATACACACCACCAGTCTCTATTGCCTCCTTGATCCCCAATTAACATCTCGATAGTAAAACTTGTGAACCAGATGTTTTTCACATGTATATTCTTTTTCGAAATAACAGCCAAACCCCCTGCAATGCCGATAGGATCTACTACAAACAAGTCATCAAACTTCACCCACTGCTTAACACTATTTCATAAAATTCTTCTTGTTTTTTGTCTCTGATAGGAATATCAGAGATGGGGAGTGGACTTTTACAAGTTCCTTAAGTTAAGGAACTGTCAAGGGGCTCCCCACACTTCAACAATTCCACACCAGAGCTCTCATTTGGACGTGGGAGCCCAATTAAGGGAGGGCTCCACCACCTCAGAAAGCATCAGAACATCCTCTGTCCACTCAATCAACCTGGCCTTTTTCTTACTCTCTAACTCCCTCTGATTCCCTACCTGACCTCCTCCACAGACATTCTTTCTCTTTTTTCCTATTTCCAGTTCATTCTGCTTTGTTCCAATCTCAGCAAGGGGTTTCCGTTTACTCACCTCCTGCACCAGTCTCTTCCATGTTTTACCGACCTTATAATTCCCTACACTAGTTCTGCTCACCTTGCCTGCCTGATTGGCTTCCTTCACTCTCTCTTCCCCCTCCTTCCTATTCTTACCCCTTTCCAAGTTGTTGTTGCTCTCACCATCAATCCACATAATGTCCTTACTACTTCCTCCCTCCTCCACACTCACCTCTTCTACTGCCTTAAGCATCTACGAGCCTCCTCCCCTCTCTTCTTTTGTTATTTCCTTAACCTCTTCTTGTGCATAAGGTTCAGAAATGCACTCTTCCTCCCCTCTAAATGCTTACTAACCCCCGCACCCTCCTGCCTCTTATCCCACTCTCCACCTTGCCCCCCTTTGCTACTGCACCCTGATTCTCACTTCCCTAGATTGGGATGCCTGTCTTTCTTCTCTCCCTATGGAACTCTTTTGTGTAGGTTAGTAACGGATACTGTTGAACCCCTGCTTCCTCATCCAGATTTTGATCCCTGTACCCTCCTCTCACTGGTTTTTCTTGCTTCCCTTCATTCCTACTTTTCTTCTTTGGACTCCTAGGAAAGCTGGCCCTAAGCCAGTTACCATACTGATTCTTTTTCTCCATATTTTTCCCTCTCCTAGTGCAGATTCTTTCATTATGTCCTACCATTCCACAGCAGAAGCAAAAATCTGGACATTTTTCATATTTAAATTCAAGTCATCTTGTCCCTCCATTACTTTTCACCATTGTTCCTCTAGGAAGAGGCTCTCTAAGATTCACTTCAGCAAGGATTTTGAGGTGTTTACCTTTCTTACATTTCTCTTTGGGGAATAATGACCTCTCGGACCCCTGCAAATATTCCTCCTATTTTGCGCCTAACTTCCTTTGTAACCTAATGGAGAGGTATATTCCAGATCTGGACCCACACTAAAGTTTTACTGAAAGCTATCTCCTCCTCCTCTAGGTCTGCCAGCCATTCCAACAATACTAGAGGCTAACCATCATAGATCCATGGTCTTTTGCTAAGCACCAGCTCAATATCCTTCCTAGTCTCAAACACAAATTGGAACATGTTGGCTTTGATCTCTGTAATTTTCACATTTCTCAGCTGAGACCCCATATTGTTAGCAAAACTCCTCATACCGGTAATGTTAGCTATTTTTCTCCCTACACTTTCCCGATTAAACTTAATCTACACTCCTTTATCCCTTTTTCCAACTCCTCATTTCCCAAACAAACTCCCTCCCTTTCACTCTCAGATAAGGTGAATTTCCTCAATAGCTCCTCTATGTGCTCCATCTTCACAGATCCCACAGTCTACATTGCCTCCAGTTCCAGATTGCTACAGCACCAGTTCAGCTCCTGAAATCGTCACTGTTTTCCAATTCTTCGAACTTCGTCTCGCTGACCAAGCAACTATGCCCCTAGATCAAAGATCTAGATTGAGAAACCTGAAAAAGCACTAAACAAAACAGAAGGAAGCAGAAAAACAAAAAAGGAAGAATGAGCAGCAAGAAGCTAAATGGTGAATTCGTATTGCACTTCCCGCCGGACTTGTTTAATGAATTATATGACTATTAACTAGGAATGTTCTAGCTATTTTAGGGTAGATTGATGCTCCTAGTAGAGACGCTGAATTTGGAATGAATTTTCTCTGTAGAAGTTCTATTATTTTGGGATTTGAAATTTGAAAGATTATTAGAAAGGGGCACAACTCCCACGAGAGGGAGATTTCTCTCTCTAGAGTAGAGAGAAAAAAAACTCTCATAGTGAGAGACAAGGACCCCCTATAGAATGAGGACCTTTGGTTTTGATTAAATTTGTTTCCAAATACCATTTCTTTGGTTCTCCATGTGTGTGTGTGTTTTCTGAATATTTTTTTTGCTTATAGTGAAAGGACTAATGGGATCATGACCACTACAATTTACAAGGCTCAAGGTAACTACTCCAGTCAATCTATTCCCACCTTTTCGTCTCTTGTCTTTTGACAAATAATTATGTTGAGCGAACAAGTTTCCTCAAATTTATCCTTTTTTTTGTACTTTTTTGTGTGATCTTCCATCCCTCTCTCCGGAACCGATCAATCACAATTTAACACCCACTTCTTCTCATTTTCGCAATCTTTTTCGGGTAGCTTCCAGATCCGCTAGATTCTTTTATAAGTTCTTCTTCTTCAATAAATATTATTGGTGGATTCTGCTTTCCCTAATTTTTTTTTCTTTTGCAATTAGCTCTCTCCCAATGCTTTCACTTTGATTACCAAGATCAACCCAAAAAAAAATTATGTCAAATCATTCTAGAGGGGAAATGAAAAGAAATTAAGCATTTGCATGGTAATCGAGTGACTTTTAAGGTTAGCTTCCTGTTATTTTGTAGATATTTTTTGGCTGTGAATTTTTCTTTTTCATTTTTAAAATTTTATGACTATTAGGTATCATTTGGTGATTATTTTATTTTTTGGTTTCTTTTGTGTGCATTATGACTGGTAAAGAAATAGAGGAGTTCACAAAGAGAACTACACGCAGTTGGTTTCTTCAGGTTGTTTATTGCATGGTGTGGTTATACGGTAGTCTTTAAAAGATTTTTTTGAGGGTTTTCTTGTCTAACTTTATATTTGTTGTGATATTGCAAGTTCAGATATGGAAAATCTTTTGCAATGTGTCTTGCCTACGGTTTTTCATATAAATACTCCAAGAAGATTATTCTCATTGCTTAAACGGTTTGTTTTTTCCACCCCTGCCTAAACTTCTCTAGCTTTTTTTTTTCCTTTTTGTTCTCCGGTTTAGTTGTCTAACATTGTGGCTGCTTGTGGTTTTTTTTTTCTTTGTAGGATAATAGGGTTGCTCTAGATCTTCTCTCTCTGTTTGATCATCTTTAGCTCCAGAAGCAAGGAAATTTGCAGAATCTATCTCCAAACTATCTAGTTCTTTGTTGCCTCTTAATCTTTATTTCCTTTCTATATTTATTGGTTTTATTCCCCAAAAATTTTCACCTGGTTAATATCTAAATTTTGCCTATATTGTTCCTTATTTCCTTATCCATGCTTTCTCACAAGACAGATGCAGCCAAGAGAAGATCATCATTGAGAAACATTGCGGGCAATTTTGCTTCCTTGGGTTTCGTCCTTCTTTATCTCAGGTTTTCTCTATTTTATTTTTTCATTTTTTTAACTTTTGTATTTTTTTAAGTAGTTTCTATGTTACTTGTTTCTTTCTTTTGGGTCTCTAGAGCCCTCTATACAAACTTGTATGATATTTATTATAGATGGAAAAATTACTTGGTAGAGAAACTGAAGGAAAAGGTTGTCGAGAAACTCTGGAAAATGGAGTTTTCATGGCTCCTCTGATGGTTTTTTTTTTTTTGGGTTTGTTATGTGCGGGGGTACGTTTAATTATTGACTCACAAAAGACAATCCATATGGTAACCAACCCAAAGTCTCCATTTGTGGAGATCAAATTTCATGTCAATGACTGTTAAAAACTCTAGTTATTATTTTCGTGTCTTTATTTTTGAGAAAACTATTTTTCTTATTTTTTTCCTTTGTGAACTTTTGGTTCTCGTTTTCCGGAGAGTGTATATGGATTCTTTAAAACAAAAGAAAAAAAATACTTTTGTGTTTTCTTAGTTTTTTTTTCAACAAACGTTATATTTTCTTAGTTGCTGATAAAAGCACTGAAACTGATCAAGGAGCCATTAGTTGAGATACTCGTTTTAAGTACATGTTCCCTATATATTTGTATATGCATGAATCTTACCTGCCCTTCTTCTTTTAGACAAGTACCTCTTATTTTAGGTTTACAAGAATACCATTTTTGGTTAAATTTTTGTTTATTTTGTTCCTAGAAGATTGGTTTGAGTTCATCTACTGGGGATAACATTTTGAGAATATAAAGTGAATATAGAGTAAATATGGCAGATTGATTATTAGCCTGTTATTGCAAAGAAATTTCTTACCATCTACTGCCATTTAAGAGGTTTACTACATGTTTCTTGCTTATTTAGACTTTATCTTTCGTGAAAATGATTTCAATGTCTATGGCAATTAAAAGTTTGGTGTGGTAATATGTTGGTCTTTCCAGTTTCTTTATATTCCTTGAAAAGGTAAAGAGAATTTTTTGCAGCTAAAATAACAAAAAGATGTTAGGATTACTTTGCATTTAGATCCTATTTTCTCAAGTCATCTTCTTTTTATTTTACTTTTGGTTATGTTATTAATTTTTTTATTCTTTTATGTTACAAATTTACTTTGTTCATGTTAAAGGTGCAAATGATTGAAGATGCAGTCACTTTGAAACCAGTTCATGGAATAACAAACTTTGTAAGTTAAAAATGCAGTCCTTTCTTATTTTTTTATCTTGCTTTTGTGTTGAGCATGGTCCCTATTAGATGGTTTATTCTTAATTTCAGCTTTTCAGTCCTTCACTATTTGCACACTAGTAATTCATTGTATTGGAATCATAAATACTACTTTGTTTGCTATAGAAGGTTTTTTTAGGTCTCTTATTTTATATAATTATCTTTTATTACAGCAAGAAACGTGAAGAATTATTCAAATTTTACTGAGGAAAAAAATGTTTAAGTGGGCAATTTTTTGTAGGCTTTACTCTTCATATATGTATTGATTTGTTCTACGGTTTTCTACTCAGATTTTTATCAAGAGAGGGAAGAAAGAAAAAATGGTGGTTAATTCTTTACTTTTAAGCATTAGGGGGGAATACAACTACGGGAAACTTAATACTTATTGAATTTGTTGTTGACCATTATGCTGTTATTGTAAGAAAACTTTTAAGAATTATTGTCATTCAAGAGCATTCAAGAGGTTTACTCTATATTTTTTGCTCATTTAGACTGTCTATATTGTTTGGGTAAGATAGCATATGGATACGTCTGACATACACATTGTCATGCCTTAGGTAGTGGACATTTGTGGCGTGCATCGATTCACCATTGCCAAGATTGCTTATTTTGTAAATTATAACGATTTGTTTACATATTTAAATTTGTGAAATTTACTTTACGGGTTTTATTCCTGATCTCACCATTAAATGGTTAAATGGAATCTTTTGAGAGTACAAATAGAGCTTCATGAAAACAAGAAACTAGATTCGTGCATAATTTTGGTGAAAATGGAACAATTTCGTTTGAAAGCAAGATTAAGGAATCTTTGATTTTTCTTTGTATTAGCTTCTCACATTTGCAACAAATTTCTAATGGCCTTGCTTTGATTATGTTCGAGCTCCCATTTTAAACAGCAGGAGAAATGGGACAAAAAAAAAGCCATGAAAAGAAACAGGGAGGGGAAAAATGGATCTTCATCAGAACATGTATGCTTTTGTTTTCACTTTTTTTTTGGGTGAAATTTAGGCTGGTTCTGTAAGTATTTTTTTTGTTTAATTTTTCCCCTGATTAGAAGGAGAAGATGAGAAGAAGCATAAGCAGATGAAGAGAAAAGTATGGATCTACAGCCTAATCAGGTCTATAAGTTTCTTTTTTATTTTAATTTAAGCAGTTTTTGTAAGGTTTTATTTTAGTTCAAAATACATTTTTATCTGAGTTTTTGAAATGAAAATGAGGTGAAGCAGATGAAGGGAAAGAACAGATCTTTGGTTTGATTCAATGCTGTAAGTTTTTTCTATTACTTTTTCTTTGTAACTTGAGCAGTTTTCTGAGTTTCTTTCTTGTTTGCCTTTTTTTTAATTATTTCTGACTTTCTACTATTGATTCTGAAGTAAAAAAGAAAGAAGAAATAATAAAATTACATAGTCCTAAGTGATTTTTTTTTTTGGAAAAAAATTTGTGTGAGTTGCATCTATGGTTGTAGAATTAGTTATTAGAATGATTGAAAAATTGGATTTTGATAGACTCATTATCGATGGTAAGAGCTTGAAAGTAAAATTGGATTTCTACTATTGCTTTAGGTAGAATAATTTCAAATGTATTACACTTTAAATATGTCTGAAGATCTAAGTTTTATTTGATTGAACCGTTCCACTGATGATGCATTATCCTGCTGGGTTTAATTATTCTTGCTGGCTTTGGTTAAGAATGTCTTTGTTGCTTTTTCGGTTCTTGAGATATTCCTTTTGATGTTTCTGATCAGAATTAAGTGTTCCATAGAAATTCAAATTCCTATGATATTTTCTTTAGGATTTTTTTGTTCAAATGTTTGGTATTCTGGTTTATGACATTGCTTCTTGTCTCTTTATACTGCATGTATATGCATTTTATTATTCGTTTGAATCATAGTTATAAAACCCGGCCCGGCCCGGCGGTCGAACCGGTCAAACCGGTGAACCGGGCATGAGACCGGGCTGGGTTTCAAATTGGATCGTTTAAGCAGTCAAACCGTTGATTAGTCAACGGACCGGCGGTTCGACCGGACTAAACCGGAAACCCGGCCTGTTTTGTCTAAGAACCAGGTTTCATATAAAAATTTTATGCCTATGAGAGTCGAACCTTGTACCTCTGGTACATTGCAACAACTACGCAACCGCTAGGCTACTTCACGAGATGGTGATAAGTTTGCTTACTTATACTATATAAACATTTTCAATTTTATCTTTCCTTTTCATTTCTCTAAAACAAATTTATTTGGAATCTTTTAATAAAAATTTATGACCCCCAAACTTATGAAATGGACTTCAAAAATAACATATTACATAATTCATTTTAAAAACATATATTATTGTTAATAATTTTTTGCACTTAAAATTTATAAATAAGTTAAATAATTACACTAAACATAGATAAAATTTTATACTTGAAATTTGGTGTATTATTAAATAACTTCATATTTTATTGATTCTTATATGAATTAATTTTTTTATAGCAAATTAAATTATATGAGCATTTGCTATGACATTATTTATTATAATTTATGTCATATATCCTATATCAACATTTATAATATATAATATTTAAATATATGTAGTGACCCACTGGTTCAACCACTCACCCACTGGTTGAACCAGTGACCCGTTGACCCACCTCCTTCTCCGGTCTCCCCTCCGGGCCGAGTTTAATAACTATGGTTTGAATATATTGTAAAAGAAACTTGTTGCTGTTAAATATCCTTTTCTAGGAACTGACAACTTGATTTGTGGTTTTTATCAACAACAAAACAAACTTATAGCTATTAAATGCCTTTTTTAGGAACTAGCAACTCGCTTTGTGTATTTTTTCAAGCTATATTTTTCCCCTTCTCCTCCATTACATGTGTCTTTTTTTATTTCTATTTTCATTCTATGCAAAAGCAAGGAGCATCTTAATGATCTTATTAGTCTACTCATTGTATTCTCTTGCATTTCCTTAACAGATTATTCATATTCACTGCTTAATAAAACTACAAAAACAGAATGGCAAAGTTTTTGGTGTATGTTTTTGTAACTTTTCATATTTAATATTTGAATTTGAATCATTGGGCATTTCTGGACAACCTTGAAAATTACACAGCGCATCGCGTGGTGTTCTCCTCCTAGTCGAATTAAAACTCGCCATATCCTCATTTCCATATGCAATTGGGAGGACTGCCACCAATTGACGAATCAGAAGACGACAACTCATCAAATTGGAATCAATTGGAGGACTACCACCAATCGGCCAATGATAGAGCGCCACATCAGCAATCCATTCAATTGGGAGCCATTGCATTTACACAGACTATATATGTTAAAGGAGGAAAATACACATTAAAGGATTCAATTGTATCTTCTTGAAAACGTGGCTTGCTTTTCAGATCCACTATTAATAAGATATTTTGTATTGAAAGTATAAATGATGTAAATGTTGGGACAGTTTAATATTTTCAATAGTTGTAATTTGGGCAAAAATTTAAGCCTTGTTTGGCAGACAAGTTTTTTGCCAAATTTCTCTGCTACAAGTTTTTTAAAAATTTTAGCTACAGTAACCTCAAAAAACTTCTCAAAGTTTTTAAACTATACACTTCAAAATATTAAAAAAAAACACATTTCAATTTTAAAAATTTCTACAGTAAGTTACAGTAAAGTTTTAGACAAACATCCAAAAAATTCACTTGCCAAACGGGGCCTTAATTTGGCCCTCAAACTTTACGATGTTATACTTTTGGTCATCCAACTATTATTTACATTTATATAGCCTTTCTGTCAACCTGAGCTATTAATCCTACCAAAACTTATGTTTTTAAACTCGGACCAGACCGGCCGGTTCAATTGGTCAAATCGGGAATCGGCCAAGTGTCCGGTCCGAGTTATTCTAAAAAATCGTATGGATAAAAACTCAATACTAGGTTTGACCGAAAAATCGGAAGAACCCGTTTGTGTCCAGAAGAACCGATTTGTGTCAAAGCTGCTTTTTTTTGAAAAGGTCAAAGCATTTTCAATATTATGTTTTGACCCCTAGGTTGTTAAAAATTATTAATATACCTCAAATATTTCATACTTTATAAATGTTGTCCTAAAGTTTGGCATTATTTTACAATCAGATCCATAATTTTAATTCTAAACTTGTTAATGTTCATTAAATAATATAAATTGCTTCTCTGCTACAAGTTTTTTAAAAATTTTAGCTACAGTAACCTCAAAAAACTTCTCAAAGTTTTTAAACTATACACTTCAAAATATTAAAAAAAAACACATTTCAATTTTAAAAATTTCTACAGTAAGTTACAGTAAAGTTTTAGACAAACATCCAAAAAATTCACTTGCCAAACGGGGCCTTAATTTGGCCCTCAAACTTTACGATGTTATACTTTTGGTCATCCAACTATTATTTACATTTATATAGCCTTTCTGTCAACCTGAGCTATTAATCCTACCAAAACTTATGTTTTTAAACTCGGACCAGACCGGCCGGTTCAATTGGTCAAATCGGGAATCGGCCAAGTGTCCGGTCCGAGTTATTCTAAAAAATCGTATGGATAAAAACTCAATACTAGGTTTGACCGAAAAATCGGAAGAACCCGTTTGTGTCCAGAAGAACCGATTTGTGTCAAAGCTGCTTTTTTTTGAAAAGGTCAAAGCATTTTCAATATTATGTTTTGACCCCTAGGTTGTTAAAAATTATTAATATACCTCAAATATTTCATACTTTATAAATGTTGTCCTAAAGTTTGGCATTATTTTACAATCAGATCCATAATTTTAATTCTAAACTTGTTAATGTTCATTAAATAATATAAATTGCTAATTGATCGTTCTAATTTCTTTATATTTTCTTGTTAAATATATTTGAAACATCAAATATATATGAATATACCTTTATTAATATTAACATGCTCTTAGATATTTTACATACACATATTTAATTTTTAAATACTCCTCCGTCCTATTTTGATAAGTCCTGTTTTCTCTTTCGTCTGTACCAAATTGTAGTACTTTCCAATGAAGGAATGTAGTTGTATTTTAATTTTTCTAAAAATCCCATATTTCAATGTAAGTTGTGTTGTTACTATAAAACCTATCCCATTTAAGTTCCCATAAACCATCAATTCAAGTTCCCATAAAGTTGACTCTAATTAATGTGAGGGTATTTTAGAAAAATAGCTACCTAAATTGATTGTTCCAACAAAATTAACTACTTTTTCTTAAACTGTGTGAAAAAAAATCAGAACTATCAAAGTGGGACGGAGGGAGTAATTTTTATTTATGACGTCATCCGGTTTAACCCCAATCAAATCCATTGACCCCTGACCCCTGAACTCGACTGAGTCGATACCTTGTCCGAGTCTGAAAACATAGACCAAAATGTACCGAAAAAAGTAGTATTAATCTTCCTCTTCCAACTGCTGGCTGTTGCAACTATTCGCAGCCTATTTAAGCAAAATAATGTCCAAAGTATCCTTGCGGATAACACTCTCAATCACCAAAGAACCCTAATATAATCAAAAGAACACATTATGCTTCAACCATAAAAGATTTAAGTGATTCAAAGAAAATTCGAATACGTACGAGTACAAAGTACAAATATGGTTTTGGAAGTGAAAAGAGTACATTTAAACCAAAGGACATAAGTAAAATATTTGTAAAACTTATGCTCACTCGCAAAACTTTAAAATCTCCATTTGAGTCGAAGTGACAAAGAAAACGTATTTCTATTAGTCGTAAATTTCATTTTTCCAAGGGTACAAGTTTCGGCCAAATTCTAACTTATATACCTCGATAAAAGAAGACGCAAATATCTTAGATGGTTCAAGTGGTATTCGTTCTCAAATCTTTATGCAAATCGCGAGTATATCTACCTAGCCCTCGAGCGCAAATTTGGGCAGCACACCCTTTGTATTTACCTATTTTTCAGCCATTTACGGCTTCATTCTTTTCCTCAATCAGTCCCAAAATCACATGCAAATAGTCTCATTACAATAGCCGTTCAATAGGCTCAATATCATACAATTACAAAACCATGCTACAGAAATGACCGGAAATAAGGTTTAAGGCAAAAAGTAAAAGACAGGTTCGACGTCTCTTAGTGTATCGGTCACAACCGAAGCTACGCTTATTGGATTGGGGTGAAATTTATAACATTTAGAAGTTAAGACAAAGGGCTATAACTTTGATGAAGACTACTCAATCCAGTTCATAGTGTATCCAAGTCAAATTCATCATTTACAGAACCAGAATTTCACCGTCAGGCTGGTTAACAGCACCGCGTTCAACTGATAATAACCCAGGCTACAAAAGTCTGATTGATCCATTTTCAAAGGCGTTGGAAAGCTAAAATATAGCACTATAACTTTTGTGTTTTGGCCAAATGCTAATTCAATACGGATCAAGGTGAAAAAATGCGGCCAGAATGGTGAAATGTCAAAACGGTCCACAGAGCTCTACCTATGGCAGTCAAGGGTATTTTTGTCTTTTCACATTCTACCATGCTCGGATTGAGTTGAAATTTTATAGGTATCTATAAAATATCATTTTCTACAACTTTCATGTTTTGAGCTATGCCGAATTCGGCATCCATCATGGCCGAATGACACTGGTCAGAACAGGACAAGATGAAAACCCTAAAACTGGAATTTGTGCACATAACTTGGAAATTTCCGTAAGTAACCAAAACTAGCATATCAAAGCTTCATTTTACACATACCAAAGCTATCATTCCATGGCAATTGCTCAAGCATCAAATAAGACCAGAAAAATTCCCCAAAAATCTGAAATTTCCCAAATCACCACTTTCTCCATGAAATTTTCCATAAAACTACAAAACTCACAACTCTAAACTACTAATTGACAATGAATTAAAGTAGAAGGAAATTCTAGCTAAGCTTACCTTGTTCATCCAAGAAAGTTAGAAGCTTGATGCTTTCCTTTCCAAAATTACTCCACCAACACCTTGGAATCCCCTTAGTAAACAATTTTTATGGAGTAATTTGCAATTCTATCGGTTAGAACTCAAGATTGGAGCAAGAAATTGGAGTGAAAGATGAAGGTTTTTCTCTCTCTCTTGCTTTCAAATTTTCGGCCATAAGAGGGGAAAAATAGTTTGATTTTTGGTCAAATTTTTGTTTTAGTAAAGTGAAGAAAGTTAGGTCAAAGTCCAAGGTCCCATAGTTTTGCGACAAATGGTCCTTTAGGGTTTCAATCCTATCCTTTTGTCTACCAATGGTAATTTATCTAGTTAACTTCTAATTATCTCCTAGCACCTTGTAAAATAATAACACTTAGCACAAAAATCACTTAATCATCAAAATTTTATCGCACTAGCGGGTCCCACGTCTATAATGCGTTTCAAATTTAACGTATACTAACTTATACTAGGAAAATGATTTAAAACTGTACTTGCTTATAAAAATGCATAGAAATTTTAATATTTTAAAGGCAAGTATAAAAATGTAGGCAAAAATAAAATAATGTCTAGAAAATGTGAAAATTTTTGGGTTCTCACACTCTTTTCCTCTTGAGAAATTTCGTCCTCGAAATTTTTACCTTCAGATGCCTCAGAAGGTTGTTGGTTGTCTAAGGCATATACCTTTGCCAGTACTTTTGTTCGATTCCCTCTTTCATTCACTTGTTTCGGTTTGGTTCCATCCTGTGGTTGAGCACTGTTCCCCCTGGGCTGCTTCATCGGGCAACTACTAATTTGGTGATCGCTACTCCCACAAATCAAACATTGTCGCCATTTCCTCCAACACTCATTCTCAGTATGATTTGTCTTTCCACAATATCCGCAGGTCAGGTGAGAAGCCACTTTTTGGCTTTCTTG
>NW_020864540.1:51206-64691 GCF_003713205.1 Coffea eugenioides
TTATTAAATTTGAACGCTTCCGCATCTCTTGTATCTAAGTTATTAACCGTTTTGTGTGGTCCGGTAATAAGTTTGAATGGAATTGCTTGAGTCCTGGCGAGAGCTAGGCAGGCGTCCCGCGGATACCCTTTGGTTCGCCTTAGGGAGAAGTGGGGGCGTCACAGTTGGTATCAGAGCATAGGCTTTAGATCTTATAGTGTATCCTAGGCTTAAAATTTAGGATGCCTGACTGTGGGATTAATTTGAATATTATGTGAACTAGAGGGTCTATTGTATCCTACGGGTTAAAGAAATTGGTTACTTGAGAGTTTCTTACTTGGGACTTGTAGAAATAAAAATTGAGGAATTAGCTGATGTTATATTGAAGGAAAATATGGGATGAGAGATTAGTAGTGAAAGATTGGACGAATTTGAATTATTGTTATACTTGTAAGTGTGGAAAGAAGTGAGACAATTATTAGTGCTGGATAAAGCAGATAAGAGACCGAGATTTGATGGTCAAACTCCATGTATCGTGATTGTGAACCCAGATGAAAGAGTTTCAAAGGTATAAAATGCATTTTCCTGCTCATTTACCTCCTAGAGAAATTATGCTTTGAAATTCTAAAGGAAAAATGGGGATGTACTAGTTTTATTTTCAAACGATAATTGGAAATAATATATATATGCTTTAAGTATGTGTAATTCTTCGATTTTGGTAAATATGTGAATTTTACTTGAATTTCAATTTAAAATCTATGAATAACTGATGAGTTTGTTGAAATTTTGTATGTGATGGGCTGATACAAGGTTAAAATTTTCTAAACTAGATTTTCCCCCTTGATTGTATACTGGTGTATTCTCACACTTGAATTCATCTATGCTTTACAAAAAAAATAAATAAATAAATAATAAAAATATCTTGAATTTTCGGAAGAACGGCGAACTTATGTTTTTATAATAAAAATCTTGAACTTGATAAGATTTTTGTTACTTTAAATACTCTTCTTATCTTTTAAAATTCTTGGTTTTCAAGAAGGGTGAGCCTATCTTTAGGTGTACAGATTGAGGGAACTTTGAGATATAGAGTAACCGCATTCAAGAACACACAGTTAGTGTGAATTGACTTGGTTTCCATTTGACACGTAAGTTAGCAAGTTGTACTTATTTCTTGGGTTTGAACTTGGAGCTTGAGACTTTAACTATAAAACCCTAAGACTAGTTATTCTTGGAGATGATGGTGCTCTGGTTGGTGGCTTGTTTTGTGACTTCTTAACTCGTACTATAACCTTCGATACATGTAAAGAATCATGTCTTGATTCTAAATATTTTTGTAACTTGTATATGCATTAAGTTCTTTTATGATTAATTATTCCTTTTCTTGCGCTTATAGACTCCTATTAAGTATGGTAGCAGGAATAGGAAAAAGGGGTCGTGGCCGAGGACTTAGACAACCCTGTACTCGTGAGAAAAATTGATGGATAGTCTTATATAATTTAATGAGATTCTAGTACTGAATATGAATCGAGAAAAAAACCAGAAGATTAGATCTACCAGTGTATAATGGATTAACCTAGTTGGGAACTTGTGAGATTTTCCTGTGTGAAATTTTAATAACTGCTTTATACGTATATTATGATTGGTCCTGTGGCCATATTTCAACTTTTGTGAAAGTTTGAACTCCAAAAGTATTTCGTGGGTTGGTGAGATGACCTGAACTCATTACCAATTTGTTCTACTTGAACAAAAGCACTTTCAATTTTACTTGACTAATACTATACCCAGATTCACTTGTTTTACTTTTCACAAAATTTATATATATATATATATATATATATATATATATATGTATATGTATACACATTACACATTTTGAACTCGTTTGAAACTCGAAATCAGATAGAGTTCAAGTTCGAATCTTTCTTAGGAACATGAATGCCTATTTGTTATGAATCAGATATTAGAAATGATTGGATTTTATGTACCAGTAGAGTTAACTCTTGGTTGGATAAAAGGGTGGTAAAGGTATTGGATCACAGGTTATGCGAATATGAACCTACATGTTTACCTATCTTTCTTAAAGGCATTTTCTAAAATATACGCCTTACTCGAACATAGATTTAACTCGAAACTTTGAGGAAAAGTGTTGGAACACCCTCCATGTATATGTTATGATTATTATGTATATGTTTTAAAAATCATGCATTAAGTTGCATGATTAATATTCTTAAATCTATTTGAGAGATTTTAAATATGTATTGATGATTGTGGTTAAACATTATTTGAAATCTCTTACTAAGAAAATTTAGTTTTGGGTCCTGAAGAAAAATTTGTATCTTTAACTCTAATTTTGAAAATTTTGAATCGCATTTTGCCACAGATACATTCAAAATACATCAAAAGTCTTGACCTTATCTTGTAAGTCATGATTGGTTTGATTTAGACAAAATTTTGAGGAAAGGGATTTTGGTCCTGCTAGTGCGTAACAGTTTTTTTTTTAGGATTTGGAACTTGTTTCATATGGCGTGTAATTTATGGTTTCACTACACACAGGAGTAAAACCTTAGAATGGAAGTACATATCATTATATCAAGAGGTATTACTTTAGTCGTGTGTGTGGATTTTCTTAAGTACCATTCGAGGAGAGGGAAGATTAAATATACCTGGATGACTTAGATGCGTGAGAATTTACAGGTTGTGGATAGTTGAGTTTCAAATTCTGATTTGCTACTTATTTAGATGCTTGAGCTGTTGATAGGCTAACAGTCAGGATTAAGAAAATAGATGAATGAAAAGTTTGGAAGAGATGCGTATAGAAATAGAAATTCTTCACAAGGAGTTGGAATTCCAAACTAAATTGGCTGAATTCTGGAAAAAAAAAATCGAGAACTTAGGGTTGATGATGGGATCCAATGTTTAATCGCCAATTTGAGATATTAAAAGTTGTGAGATTTGGGTGAGTGAAAGGAAATATTTGATGGCTTGAATGAGCCTAACGATTAGGGACCGGATGTTATATTTGGAATGGACGCTTGAGGCTATATATACATAGATTATTGAGATTTGAACGATGAGACTATTAAGAACAAATACTCCATAGCCTCACATAAACGAGAATTATAATCAAGGGTCAAGAGCAGCGAATAAGAGATTTAAAGTAGAGTTACTACCAACCGGGAATCCTAGAAACTGATGTGCTTAACCACTTCCAATTCAAGATGGGGATGCTTGAATTTTCAGTTATGCCAATTGGGTTGACTAATGTATTAGCAGCAATTATTGCATTAATGCATCAAGGTTTTAAATCGTAATAGGATTAATCTGTGATGGCATTTATTGATGATGTATTGATATACCCTAAAGTTTGAGAAGATCATGAAAAAAATACCTGATGGTAGTTTTACAAACCCCGAGAGAACGCTAACTTTTGTTAAGTCCAATAAATGTGAGTTCAATGGGAAGAAATAGCCTTTCTAAGTTATATAATATCTAAGGAAGAAATTGTTGTTAACTCAGCTTAAGTGGAAGCTGTTTAAGAGGAAATGACTAGAAAATCCTACCGAAATTTGGAGTTCTTAGAGGTAGTCGAATATTTCCTTGGTTTGATCAGGGGCTTCTAAGGATACGAGACTTGGCAAGTTATTTGAGATTCTAAATGTGAGGAAGAATTTGAAGGTGAAAATCGTTTAATCAGTGCACTTGTGTTGGCTTTACCGAGCGGATGAGGTGATTTTGTGATTTATACAGATGGTTCAAAGGATGGGTTAGAATATATATTAATAATATATGATGAGGTAATTGTATATGCCTTCTGAAAGTTAAAATTTCCCGGAAGAAAGTAATCAACTCATGATTTGGAGTGAGTTGGAAAATGTAAGTCAATGATTGATCTGATAGGCTTAACCATGAAGGAAATGATATTGTTCTAAATATGAATTTCGAGGACGAAATTCCTTTCAAGAAGGGGAGGATGTGAGGACCCGAAAATTTTCTTATTTTTTTTTATAGAATATTACTGGAATATTTAAATGATTATTCACTCATTTTTTTCGAATTATTTATTTCGACCATTTTAAATCCATTTATATGGAATGACACCTCTGTATATTTTTAAAGCGTTTTGTTGAAAAATTCGCTTTTCGAAAATTTGTTTAGTCCGGAATGACGGGTACACGTTTTTCTAGGCTATACTTGAATCGGGAGTGTATTAATATTGGAGAATTAAGAACGATCAATAATAGATTAAGAAAGGTTAATGGAGGAATTTATACTCAATTCACGTGAGTACTCGTAAAATTCCATTATTTTAAAATCCCTAATTTTGGCTAAAATAATTATTTATTTGGATTTTTGCCACGAATAATATTTTCTAGCCTATTAGACCTAAGTACATTGTTTTATAGCTTCGTTATATTTTTTTAAAGTGTCTCGTTTCAAAAATTATTTTCTTATAAGCTTGTTTAGTGAAAAGGTGAAAACGTGTCCAAACACTTTAGCCAATTGGGATTACAATAAGCTAAAAATTTAAGACCTATACAATGGACCTAAAATAGACAATTTTAGATTTAAACACACAAGTAATAACTAGTGGTACGATCGTTATAAGAATTTTTCAAAGGTTTTAATTTTTATTACGCCTAAATTAGAAATACGTGTTTTCACGTGCGCGCTTAATTGAGGGACTTTGGACCATTATTTTGGGACAATTAAGAATGAATAGTATTTATATGAATGTAAGGGCCCTAGAGGTTTAGTGCACTAGTGCAACAAACGTAAGAGAAATCGGATACAAAACGCGCGCGTAGGGTACTAGTTAAAAATTGATTTGACGTATCAAAGGATTTGACGTCAAGCGTCTTTTGTACGCAAAGGCTACAGAGCCGAAATTCATTTCCTTTTCTCTGCTACAATGGCCGGCTAGACTGCAGCAAAGGAACAACCAAAGTCACCATTTCTTTTCTTCTAAAACTCAACCAAATTCCTACCAAAACTTCCATAGATTCTCACCAAACTTCACATTCGTTTAGCTTTTCACTTGGACAACAACTTAGGCTGGAAAAGGGAGGAGTTTCACGACTGTCTTCAGGCTTCATAGGGACCGAAATTTTCTGATTTGAACAGCCATCAAAGTAGGTAGCCATCTAACTTCTTAAACTTGTTTATGGTGTTTGATTTACGCATTTGAGTTGGAATCTTTACTTTAGTAGCTTGTATTGTTGGAAAAAGTGGGCTCTATGAATTCCCACTCTTGGGTTGTTGCTGATTCTGTGCTTGATGAAGTTTATGATGACGGATTAGTGTTTAAGTTAGTGTTTCGTTGAAGAAAAACTGCAGGAAACTCACGTAGAGAGCAAGGGCCAAACTTGACCATTTTGCCCCTGCTCTGTTCGGTCATTTTATTGCAGAAATTGAGGATTTAATGGCTTGATTGTGTAGTTTACATGTTGTAGAAGTTGTGTACAAAATTTCGTTGAAAAATATTGAGTTTTGGTTGCTCAAACGAATTTATTTCAAAAACTAGTAAACTGGAAAACGGTTTCGCCGTAATCCAGACCAGTGGTTGTATTTCATCCATAACTCCGTACTCCGACGTCGAAATCAGGTGCCGTTAGCGGCATTTGAAACTAGACGTTTCCATGTTTTTATCGGTGTATAATGCACGTCCTGGTTTTATGTGTGTGAGCCACACCATTCATCTGAAGTCGGCTGTCCTGTTTCTCCGTTCTGCCGAAATGATTTGATAATGCTGCAACTTGAGCCTTGATTTTGAACCAGTTGCATGCTGAAACTTGAAACGATTGCTTCTGTGAAGTTGTAGCCCTATGAATTTATTTTCTAACACTATCAACCATTCCCAATTCCGAGTTAAAATTGAGAGAGTTATGATCAAAATACGGCGACTGCTCGTTTTGAAAATCTTAGATTTGGACAGATTGCCTTAAGAATTTTTCCAAACTTTGGTTGATTGAATGACCCCCCTCCCGAGGGTATTTTTCCGTGAAATTTGATAGAGAGATAACCTTCATATGGAAGTATTATACTGAAAAATTTGGTGTCAATCCAAGTCCGTTTCGGCACTTAACTAAAGGTCCAAAGTTGGAACCAAATCTGGAAATTTTGTAACAGTCTTGAATTTTTCCCAACTTTGAGCTACCATATCTTGGTGCTCGAAACTCCGATTCTTGATCCGTTTGTTCTGACCTAAACCTTACTTGCACCTCTAATTGATCTATAAATTTCAAGGGCTGGTTTGCAACGAGTGAATTCTGCCGAATTTTCAAAGTTAGCGAAAAACCAACCCCGGCTCAATCCTGGGTGATTTGGAACAGCAACTTTAGGCTCATTTTTGAGCACTTTCCACTTCGATTCATGGAAAAGTGTCTTCTAGGAACTTGCAGTACTTTCTAAGAGGTTTTCAACGGTATAAAGTTTTCCAATTCTCGACTTATGCCGAGTGAGTTACGATTTTTCAAAGATTCATAACAAAACTGAAAATTTTCCAACTTTCAAGGAAATAGAGTTTTTCAAGAACTCTTTATTCTTTTGATATTATCTAAACGTTTTATCCCCGATTTCCTAGATAAAGACTTAAATATTGTTGAATGTTATTAAACCTCTCTCGAACCTCGATTTACGAGTAATTGAGGTTCATTTTCACGGAATTTCCTAGAGTAATACTAGTGAACGAATTATTCCTCGATATTTGGGATATGGGTGATAATTCACTATTATTTGCTCAGGCACGCACGAGGACCTCCAAGAGGACCCTACTGTGGAAGTTTGAACTCTTCCTCCAATTTACTTGCTTGCATAACTTGGTGAGTGTCAAGTGTATGCCTACTTGAACCCTAAAGTCTTGATTCATGCTTGATTCACCTGATTTCATGCTTAGCTTAACTGATTTTGACAAAATGGAGTCGAGTGTGTACTTGATCGCACTCGTTCTCATTTGAAACGAATGACTCATGCTTAACATGATTTGCTTGGTTTACATGACTTGAAGTGTCTGCTTAAACCTATCAAATGCTTGAATACATGAAATGGTATGCTATGATTGCATACGTCGATGGAGTGAATCTCCTCGACATTTACATGACAAATGGGGGACGCCCAAACTCATAGGCCGACCTTGGAACTCGAGCCGGCATGGGCTTGGTCGGGAACCTCGGTGAGCCATGAGACTCAAATGATAAGCTTGATCTATTGAGAGATCTCGCTTGGCATACTCGTATAGTATCGCCTTATAAATGTAGTGCGGGCCCGAAGTGGTGTATGGTGGACGGATGGGAAGTAAGTGGTGAACTACGGATATGAAAATATCAATCCGGTTGACGGAGAGTCATCACGGAAAGATATATAAACGGTGTCGGCAAATGTGGAACTTAGCTCCTGAGAGCTTCTATATCCTTGAATTGTTTCTGGTTACAGTTTATTGGTGTTATTAATTACTTGCAAGATAATACCTGAATTGTTATTGGGCTTGTTATCTGAACTATGTGGTTGCATGTGTGTTCTTGGCCTCACGAGCGTTTTGCTCACCCTGTAGATTTGTTTTCCTTAACAGGTTTGAACTCGGAGGTAAAATGGAGAAGCCCTCTTGATGTACTTTTGTTTAGGGCTTGTTATTACTTTTGGTTATGCCTTTGGTTTTGGAATTGTACTTTTGGTATGGAAATGTGACCCTGAGAACTGTCACAGTTGGTATCAGAGCCATATGCCGACAGTTGGGATCTTAAGTCCTTCGTCTGGAAAAGCCCCGAGCCTCTCGTTCGTGAAGAGTCACGAAGCGAAACTCTCCGTAAGGGATGCCCGCGTGCGGGTGGCAAGCTGATAGGTACCCCGTGATGTGACCCTTTGGACAAAATGTAATCTATATTCTGACGTGTAGTTTGGAGAATGGATGACTATTATTAAGTTTGAATACTTCCGCATTTAGTGTATCTAAATTATTGGCTTGTATTGTGTGGTCCGGCTATAAGTTGAATGGAATTGCTTGAGTCCTGTCGAGAGCTAGGCAGTCGTTCCGCGGATACCCTTTGGTTCGCCTTAGGGAGAAGTGGGGGCGTCACAGAGCGTAACCCAATACATTTAGGTCTAGGGTTGAGCTCCACCTCTCCCTACTGACAATCCTGTGTTAATGTTTATCTCAGATAGAGATATTGATAAAATATATAGTAAAGTTACCATTTAGTTGGTAAAGCGAAAAATTCATTTTTCATTCCTAAACTTTGAGTTAGGCACACATTTCGTCCCCAAATTTTTAGGCGCACCACATATAGTACATGAATTAATTATTTTTTGCCACATTTAGTCTAAAAAGGGTAAATTGCTTAATTTGGATGGAGAAAATCACATGTTTGGCACGTGGCTGTTAAGTAAAAATAATTTCTCAGTCAAAATTAACAGTCACGTCAGCCTTCTCCATGCAAATTGAATGTTTTATCATTTTTGGATTAAATGTGGTCCAAAATAATTAATTCATGTACTAAATGTAGTGCATCTAAAAATTTGGGGACGAAATGTATCCCTAATTCAAAGTTTAAGGACAAAAAGTAGATTTTTCCCTTTGGTAAATATCTTTCATTGTATTGTGTTGATGATATAGTAATTACAAATGGTAGGAGTAATATCATC
Source organism: Coffea eugenioides (assembly GCF_003713205.1). Lineage (NCBI taxonomy): Eukaryota > Viridiplantae > Streptophyta > Magnoliopsida > Gentianales > Rubiaceae > Coffea > Coffea eugenioides. The sequence goes on from NW_020864540.1 coordinate 59,820, forward strand.
CTTAACCATAAAGAGTGGATTATATTTGGAGTAAATATTATATACACTGATAGTGTGTACAACTTCATGATTAGATACATGAACATGAACAAAATTTGGAATCCAAATCTAAATTTAGATAAGTTGTTATGTATTTATTAATGATGGTGCATACACTGTAAGCATATGAAAGATTAATACATATATTTTATGAATTAATTGACAACATCTCAATAAGTCAACAATTAGTGTAGTTAATAAATATGTATCTACAACTATTATTCTGTTATGAAACAATTAAAAGTATGGATGCCCCTTTGTATTCCCAAGAGGATTAATTCTTGATTTATGGATACATTATGTATAGAAGTTACAATCCATAAATCTATTCATGTAGTGGAAGAACCGTTTCATAGGTTTCTTCATATTCTTGTAATAGTGGGTGTTTAATAGGATTGATGTTCCTTTAATCTTGTAGTACCTATATATAGAGGTACATTGACACCTTTTGGAATGAACTTTTGTATTAGTTGGAATAATAAGAATATCACTCTCCATTGCTCCACTTCTTTCTCTACTTCTTTCTCCAATATTTCACTTGATATTATAGTACCTTATTTTATTAGTTTTATAACACGTTATCAGCACGAGTCTCTACTTCTGAGCAAAGGTGAAACACGAGACTCTGTCAAGATTCTGCTAGTGTCAAATCAACTGTTGGTTTTTTTTTCGAGCAACTCTTGACTACCTATTGAGGTAAATCTCTAACCCATAAACTTATTTCAATTTCTTATGGTTAACACTTGAATGATCGCAAAATACAAGTGCTTATTGCTGAACAATCACTAAACACAAATATATACTGTTTGACATCTTTGAGGTAATATTTCTCCTTTTAATTCTACTTATTTATTTTTTGAATTATTTGTTATAAATAATTATATTCTGATGCAATGAATTTTGGAGATGCTATTATAGAAAATCAATTATATTTGAGGATCTACTTGTCCTTTGAAATACTTAAAGAAAAAGATTCGACCACTTGAAGATGGTCGTTGTTTAACGAAAAGATTTGACCACCAGAAGATGGTCATTATTTCAAAACTTGGTATGATAAATTTACTTATGGGTGCAAGTACACAATTTTGCTATGTTTAGAATTATTTTTTAGTTGAAAATAATATTTTCTACATATTTCTCAAATATGCTCTTGTAGTAGTAATATTGAGATAAATTTTGAGAAATATTTTGTACTTATTGCATGCTAATTCTAGTCCATTCCCAGAAGTGAATCCGACTAAATTTCAATTTATTAGTTATGGTTGTTGCCATGACTATGATTTTGGTAAATATATATTTTACCATGACAAGAGAAAAAATTACCACTTGAAGTGGGATAATAATGATAAGGACAAGAAAATAAAGGTCCTAAAGATAAATGTCCTGAAGTACATTTGACAAATCAAAATTATAATCGGATCTTCACATGGCCAATTTCTTTAAACACCCTGAAGGTGTATGATGCTTGATTTAATTTATGATAGTAATTAGCTTTTCTTCCTGAAGAAGAAATGAATGTTAAATATTTGGGATCAAAAAAATTATGGTGATGATATTTGTCCCATAAGAATTATGGTGACAATGATATGTGTCTCATTAATAAGTGCTACTATATACACTATATTCCAATGAGAGAGACAAATACAATCAGTTGTAGTGTATAAGTGATTGAAAGCTCCAGAAGAGCCACTACTATATTTCTCCCTGTAGGAGAAAAGTTTATTATGAATAAAGTACTATTTTTTATCATGTCTCGAAAAATTTATTGAATTTGAATATCCGTTGAAATGGATATCAAATTGAGATATTAAATGAGACAACAATAGATATCATGTTTTGAGATAAAGGTTAATTATATCATAATAACCATTCGAGAGAGAAATGATTATCGATATAGTTGTCTTCATTCTCATTTGATTTATAATTATCACCTGCAGTAAACCAGAAGTTTACTGATCCCAATGAATACATGATTTAACGAAAGTGAAAATATTTGAGAGCCAACAAATGTTTATACATACCCCCTTTATATTATATATGGCTCCAAAAAAATTTTAATTTTTATGTCGGGTATGAATCAGTTTTTACGATTAAATATCGTAAAATATTGATGAGTGATCTATTGAATGATTTATTTATTCTGATAAGTTACGATTCCCGATAATAGGGGGAGGAAAAGATCAACCGAAAGGAAGTCATTTAAAAAAAATTAGATTTCCTCGATCCTCATACAAAATAACGTGAACTGGAAGTTCAAGAAATTATTCATTTGCTGAAAACTGCAAATCAATTGTCAGATATATTTATCGACTCCAGAAGAGCCATTAAATCAACTATTCCTGCAGGAATACTCTGGTTAAAATTGATGTCCCTGAATGACATGTACAAGTGCTACAAATAAATTTAAGGCCGGCCTATCTAAATAAGGTATAAATTGATTTCAAATAACTCCGGAGATTAAATAAATGTCATGACAAAATTCAACCTCTTGAAGAGGTTGCTCCTGAAGAGCCAACTCCTGAAGAGAATAAAATCATAGAAAATTTAATTGGAGCCTAATAAAATATAGCACTTGATATTATAGAAGTTAATGAGGATCATGAATCTAAATCGGTTGATGAATGTCGGTATAGAAATGATTGTTCAAAGTGGAAAGATACAATCCAATCTGAATTGGATTTATTGGTTAAAAGAAAAAGTTTTTGGACCTGTAGTCCAAACACTTGAAGGTGTAAAACTAATAGAATAAAAAGAAATGAGAAAAAAGAAATTGTGATGTATAAAGCAAGACTTGTAGCCCAAGAATTTTCACAAAGGTCTGGATTTGATTATGATGAAACGTATTCACCTGTAGTGGATGCCATCACATTTAGATATCTTATGAGTTTTGCAGTACATGAAAAATTAGATATGCGTCTAATGGACGTCGTTACTGCATATTTATATGGGAATCTTGAAAATAATATTTATATGAGAATTCCCGAAGGATTCAACATGCCTGAAGCATGCAAATCAAATTCTAAAAATATTTATTCTATTAAATTACTAAGGTCTTTGTATGACCTAAAACAATCTGGACGTATGTGGTATAACCGCCTCAATTAATGTCTGACTAAAGAAGGTTATACCAATGATCCAATATGTCCATATGTTTTTATCAAGAAAAATGGATCAAATTTTGTGATAATTGCTGTATATTGATGATCTAAATTTGATTGGAACTCCTGAAGAGATTCAAAATAATGTTGAATATTTGAAGAAGGATTTTGAGATCAAGAATTTTGGAAAAACAAAATTCTACCTTAATTTACAAATTGAGCATTTGAAAAGTGAAATTTTTGTCCACCAAACTGCATATACCCGGAAGGTATTAAAGCGGTTTTATATAGATAAGACACATACATTAAGTACCCCAATGGTCGTCAGATCATTAAATCCTAATAAGGATTCTTTTAGACCACGAGAGGAAGATGGAGAGATATTTGGTCCTGAAGTACCATATCTCAGTACAATTGGCGAAGAATATTGAAATGCGACGATTAAAAGATCTCAAATGATGTTTGCATCAGGGGGAGAAATTAATACACAAGAATAGTGTACTCTTTTTCCTTCACTAGGGTTTTTGTCCCGTTGGGTTTTTCCCTAGTAAGGTTTTAACGAGGCATATTCTTTGTGTAATGGACATCCAAGGGGGAGTGTTATGAAACAATTAAAAGTATGGATGTCCCTTTGTATTCCCAAGAGGATTAATTCTTGATTTATGGATACATTATGTATAGAAGTTACAATCCATAAATCTATTCATGTAGTGGAAGAACCGTTTCATAGGTTTCTTCATATTCTTGTAATAGTGGGTGTTTAATAGGATTGATGTTCCTTTAATCTTGTAGTACCTATATATAGAGGTACATTGACACCCTTTGGAATGAACTTTTGTATTAGTTGGAATCATAAGAATATCACTCTCCATTGCTCCACTTCTTTCTCTACTTCTTTCTCCAATATTTCACTTGATATTATAGTACCTTATTTTATTAGTTTTATAACATATTCGTAGTATTAAGTATTCAAAATCCTATAGGTTGTTAATAGGGATGGCAATGGGGCGGGGTTGGGGCGGGGGACCCCTCCCCCACCCCCCGCCCCGTTGCCTATTAGTTCCCCCCGTCCCCCGCCCGTCCCCCGCCCCGTCTTGCCCCGCTTCCCCCGCGGGGGCACCCGCGGGGTTAATATAATTTTATTATAATTAATTTTAATAAATAATCAAGTACTAAAATATCAACACATCACCAAATTATTATTCATTGTAATTTTACAATTGAAACTCATAAAAACAATCAAACAGAAGTTATTTGAATACAATCCAATATGATGAAATAAATATAACTAAAATAGTCAAGTTTTCACTTTTAGTACAAATGCAATCACTAATTCATTATTGTATTTGTGCTTTTTTTGAGAAAAAAATGTTATTCTATTAAGTGTAATTAGAAATTTAGTATAAATGTATTAGTAAATTTAGTATAACTAATTAATAAATTCTATTAGTAGACATGTATAATTATTCATATAATTGATAATATCAATTATATTACATACACTAATATACATTATATAATACATCTAACTAATACTATCATTATCATAAGTTTATAACTAATTAAATTACATATTATATATAATTATATATATAATTTTGTTTTTGCGGGTGGCGGGGCGGGGGATGGGGCGGGGGTATATTCCCCCGCCCCGTTTCTAAACGGGGGGAAAAAATTCCCCCCCGCCCCCGCCCCGAGAGCCCCCCGCGGGCACCCGCCCCCATTGCCATCCCTA